>NC_056739.1:425324141-425399141 GCF_019279795.1 Protopterus annectens
TTCCGGATCCAATAGCATTTCCTGATGGACATTTATTTATTTCCATTTGTTAACTGGGATAACTCAACTGAGCACTGATACTTTTCCAGCAAGATCCCAGAGGAAAAATCTCTTATGCAATCAAATCCAAACTAAAAGCTTGAAACAAGGTCAATATTATATACATTAAGGAATGACTGTGGTAAACACAATTTTCATAGGGAAGAGCATAAAGTATAATTCAAAGCAATTAATATATATTATCTAATATCTTGAAAATGCTTTTCCTCTGCGGAATTAGATAGGCTAAATTAGAAAAGAAGTACATGGGAGTAAATGAGAAATTAATAATGAAGGTAAAAGGGGAATAAAGAAATAGAAGAAAAGAAAAAAAAAAGCACACACAGGAAAATAGGTAAGCTTTGGAAGTAAGAAAAATGAACAGAGATTTAAATGAGTAGAAAGTTTTGTGGGGGTAAAGGAGAGATTACAGGTGAATGTAAAAGAAATAGGTAGAAGGAAGAATAGATAAGATTCATGGGAGTAAGAAAAGATAACAAGAGATATGAATATGTATAAAATGTAGAGGGAAATGGTACTAACATCACTCCTTAAAATGTAACTGGGGGACATACTGAAGCTAACCGCTAAGCAATAACAACTGAGTTTTTGCTATATTGGCTCAAAGGTTAAAAATAAACAATAATCAATAGCAATAAAAAAGATCATCCTCTCCTAACTTTTCTTATCTTTTCAGTGCTGTGCTGATGAGGCCATAACTAGGCCAAAATATGCATATCCACAACTAGTGGGGTTTGGCTTTATTGGCTTGAAGTTGTCCATTAAAATGAAGAAACAAGTTATGGGCATTCAGAATCACCAATTAGCTGAAACACCTTATGTTCATAACGATCATTAGCATATATCCCATGTGCCTCTGATATAAGAGGTTTGGGAGGTCACTCAGTGGAAGTTCTAGCTTTGCTGGAGTTTTCATTTTCTTTTTACTGATTGGCTTTTCAGTGACCTTCTCACTCATTGTTCTTCTTTTCAGCAGTTTTTAATAGTTACCTCTTACAAACCTTAGTCCACATGAGGCTGACAGTTATTCTGGTCTTTCTTTCTTAAATAGTCTCAATAACCTGGTAACAAGAAAGGTCTACAAAAATAAATCCTTCTGGATCCATGACACAGAGGGATGCAGCCACTTCTATGACATGGCTGACCAGCATTCAGAAAAGTGGCCTTAGCACTGGAGAAACATAATGACATGAGAGAATGAAGGAGAACAGCCCGTGTGTCTGTCTCAAGAGGGAACATGGTGGGGAAGGCATAAGCATTACAATTTTCCTTAGTGGAGACCAGGAGCGGCCTTAGGTCAACTGGTGCCTCCATCCTGGTCTAACTACATTAAATAAATACTGGAAAAGCGCCCCTGCTAGAGCGGCGCCCTAGGCTGCCGCCTAGTTGGCCTATGCCTAAGGCCGGCTATGGTGGAGATTGAGAGCTAACCCTTTATGCAAACCAAGTAGGTAGGTGAGACTGTTCTACTGGCTTGTGACCATTAAGGAACTGAGGAACAGCCCATCATTGACATCCACAACATAGCTCACCTAAGGGTTGCCACTGAGTGTTCACATGGAACACATTATAAAACCCCAGTCCTCCATATGGATGATAGTCCCATTCCAGGATTACTCAGTCTGCTTCCCTCAAAAAGCAAATGAGCCATAGGGATGCTACAAGGAGTGAAAGAATGGGTCAGATAGGACAACTGGAAGGAAAAGTTGAGGATTAGTGGAGAAACACAGAAGTTTGAAAATAGAAGAAAAAGCTGGAACACTACTCTGTACACTGACAAATATTAGGTTCCTTAAGTCCAAATAAGATAAGGCTTGGGAATGCCTCCATCACAATCATAGAACTCATTCAGACCTTTCAAAATATAAAGACCTTAGAAACAAAGTAAATTTGTTACTAATAAGCAAAGAATAATGTAGCAATCAACAAACTGAACATAAAAATAACCCACACATTTTTTAATAATATATGCATGCCGCTTAACTCTACTAAAAAAATGCCCAACTTACTAGCTGATACATTTTTATCAGAAAGAGCACACTTCCACTTGATCCATCCTTCTACAAGCAGACCTGCAAATAACAGATGCTGTTATCTGATAATGCATCACCAGCCATCTTTCTGTCTCTCTCTCCAGGTCCATCCACAGTCATTCAGAAACCTCCTAAAGTCAAAAGTACATTCCTCATTGCTGCCAATCTCCAAGCAGAATACCTTTGACCCTCAGATGAAGCTATCACCTTTCCTCATCTCAGTCTTGATTATTCATTTTATCAAAGAATTGTATGTACCAGCACTCTAAAAATCAAATATTGTTCTACTACTTAAAGGAAGACCATCTGCTAATTACTGAACTATAGAGCAATGGCCATCTCTGCCCCCTTACAAAAACACTTAAATAATTCATCTGCATACTTGGCAAAGAACTAAGTCCTCCCAAGCTCTAATACTATTATTGTCTGAGTTATAGCATGAAGACAGCACTAGTAACCTGTGTCGGATATGCTCACAAGTATGGAGAACATTTTGACTTAGCATTCAGAGACCATTTCAAAGACTTTGACACAGTTTGCAACCCCTCACTTATTTTATGAGTAGTACCCAGCATCATCAAAATACATCAATTTTTAAGCATAAGCTATCAAAGTGAGCCCAAGTCACATGATGGAATTAAACAATATCTCAGGCAGTGTCCTTCTAAGCAGGTATCTTGTAAGTGCCCATTTTATGTCCTACTCTCTTTGGAATCTTTAATATGGCAGCAACTTCCTACATAGCACAACTCAACTGATATGCAGTTAATTCAATTCTTCTCCAAATTCTCCATAATTCAATTCTTTTCCACATTCTCCATAATTCAATTATTCAACAGCAGTGGCTACTGTACTTAACTCTTACCTTAAATGCAAAGAAACCAAAGACTACTTTATTTAGTAGAAAATCTACTTATTTTGGCCTAGCCAAAAGCCATAGCATAAGACCATGCTCTGGTAGTGAATAGTGAGAATGTCTAAAGGATCCTTGTCAAGCAATGTCCAAAGTTTGATCAACATTTCAGTAACATCAACCTGAAAAACAATCAAAACTATGTACTTGTACACAAAGCTGTACATTTCATAACTCACCCTACTCGAATTACAATGGCCCACTTGTACCTAGTACCCACATTCTGCTAAATACTGATTAAGTCTTTGTCTCTCATCCACATATCTAAAGCAGAATACAAATACATTAAAACCACAACATTTCCAAACAAATTTTACCACTGCACTGCTATGATGGTACCTGGCTGCTAACTAGCAAAAAGACTGATTATAATACTTTAATACCCAAGTAGATGCTAAGCCCCCAAGTGACTTATACAGCTGCATACCGAATATTTCTTGTTTAAGGTCTGTCTCATGAAAAAATAATCAAACCAGCCACAATATAGAATCCCGGTAGAGCTTCTCTAAAAAGAGTGTCCGTGGCCTAATTGTGGAGCAATCTACTGGCTGCAAAAGCAAAAATCCCAAACATTATTTTTTTAAAAAGTTATAAAAAATCTACCTTAATTCAAATTGGAGTTGTGGTACTAGCATTATGTAAATATTAGTCGTGGTCTTATTCCAATCCTGCAATTTAATTCTATAATGTATGCCTCAGCTTAGACTGAATTTTAACTTTTCCTTTTCCTTCTGTTCCTAACTGTTCTTAACTGTCCTTAGCTACAATTCTCCATTAACATCACTCTCCCTTTCCTTTCATACCCCACTTTTTCACTACCCCTCTCTCTCTTGTAACACATCCCTCATTTTCAGCCAACTTGTATATATGTAGATATGTCATTATTTAAACAGAAGGTTAAACATACTGAATCTAGTACTCACCAAAATGGTAGAGCGTTGCACCCCCTCCCCCCCTCCCCATGTCACATCCTCACTAGTGAGGTCAGATTTCAAAGCTTTCTCCTCTGAAGTAAAAACCAACCTAGAAAACCCAATTAAACCAGTAATAGTTATGACATATTCTAAGACAAACTGCATTCAATTAAGTGACAGTTTGTCAAAATTCAAGGATCTCCTAACCCTGAGACCACAGCTACCTATGCAGAATTATTGACAGAGTTCCTACACAAATGTGAATGGCTGCACAGAGGCTGCCATATCTATCAGAAGTATATCCAAGACAAACACTAAAAACAAATCCCACTGGTGCAATCCTCACCTAAACAGGGTATATAATAAAAGAAAAAAAACTCATCGCCAAAATCAGAAGAGTAACTCCCTTAAAGTGTTCTCTTATACAACTAAACAAGAAACCAAGTGGTTCAATTAAGTCCAATAATGCTGAATATGAGGGCAGGATAGTCTCACAGGCTAAGGACAATCACAATGCCTTCTTCAGCTATGTCTGGAAACTTAAATGTAGTGCACAGCAGTCTGGTGAACTGGTGGTGAAGACTACCACCTTCACCAATCAATAAAGTGATATAGCAAATCTATTGGATGATAAATTCAGTTACAACTTTATCCCCAACTCCCCCCAAGCTCCTCCAGATGAAATCCCGTATAACATATTCCCCCCAACTATTAAGTTCATAGGTTCATAGTTGTGTTCCATGCTGACTAGGGCTTTTATAGCCTAGGCATGCATCCCAAATCTCTGAAAAATTCTGGTACCCTTGATAAGTGTAAGGAGGGGCTTGGAAGATGAAACATTTACAAGCAGGGTCCTGGAAGATGAAACATTTACAAGCAGGGTCCTGGAAGATGAAACATTTACACGCTGCCTATGTCCATTAGGGACATAAGTGCCAAATTAGGGATGAATTTCCTGTTCCCCATCAAATTGTCTAACTTACAGTATGAACCTGTAAGTTAGACAATTTGATGGGGAACAAGAAATTGTCTAACTTACAATATGAACCTGTTTCACGTGGATGGACAGCCTGTTCCAGAGAAGGGGTAGTCTCTAGGATACATAGCTGTATCTCCAGCTGGTCCTATTTATATCACAGGAATGGTTTAAGTCTTTCAAATGGGTAATTCTGGTGCTGTTTGTTTTGTGGATATGCATGAGTTCATTCAGGGTGGGGTCTTACAATGCCTTGTATGCCAGGCGTAGACCTCCCATTAACAGCCTGTGGAAGACAGAAAGCAGGCTGCTAATGTTCACAAATAAATAACAAAGAGTTTTACCTTTTAGTCTTGAGTCAAGAATAACACTTCAGGATGTGCAAAGTACTAGTTTATTCCATAAACAAAGCTGGGAGACTGCCCACCAAGATTTTCAAATCAGTCTCCCAGAATAAGGAAAACTTCATATGTTATACCTTTTCATACAATTTCATGCATGCAGAATTCTGACGTTACATATTTTTTAACAAATAATAACATTTTTAAATATGTTATGCCCTCATTATCTTCAGTTAGAGCTTCACAGGAACACTAGACAGATATGCCTTTTTAAAACATAGACCCCTCTGTTCTAAGAATTTATCTTTTGACCTTGTAACATTTAGTACCAGTGCATGCTATCTTACAGACATCCCTGCAATGATTCATCCCCAGCCTGAGAAGGCCAGAGCATACTCTTTTTAACATTCTCAGATTCTTTAAACATAGTATGAAATCATAACATCCCTTAACTCCTTCAGCACTTACTTCACCTTCAGTTTCCTGTCAGTACACTATAATGTGATAATGAGAAGAGAATGCAGTTGTAAGGCATTCGAAATATAAAGCTACAACTTTTGTGAAACTGTATTTTGCATAAGCATGCATCTATTTTACCTTTTGCTTTTAACACAAACATATTATAAAGATTGTATTTGACTAATTTGTGAAGAAACTCCAAGTTAACATAGATGTTGTGAAGAATAATCATGAAACATATTTTCCATAACAAGGGATTGGGTCCTGGAGCAGTCTGCACAGGACATGTTACTTATGCCCTGTATTCTTTTAGTGAGGAACATCTACTGATGTCCAGTTGTTGGATGTGATTGATTAGGTACATACCAAAGGGGGCATTGTAGTCAACAATAGGTCAGATGAATGCCAAATACAATGAAACAATGACCTCCTTCAACATAGTTGTCATACCTTTGTTTATAAGTTGCACAACATAGAATGATTTCCTCACTAGTGTAAACACACAATGGTCAAGGCTAGAATACTGTGTATGTGTGTCCCCAAGAACATTGATGTCAATAGGGGATTCTGTAACTCCTAATTTGCAATCATCTGCAGATTTAGTCAGCTAGAGGTAATTGACATTGGCCTTGACTTCAGAGAAGTAAATGCCAAAAAGAAGCAGTCCCAGATCCGATCCCTGAAGGACTTCTCTTGTGATTGGCCTATTTGTAGAGGTGGTCTCCCCAATTCTGACTTCCTGGGTCCTGTCTATGAGCCAGCTAGCTATCCACTGGGTGACATAAGGGATTATACCTAACCTCTTGAATTTGTCAACAATGCCTGAGTGGAGTACTGTGTCAAATGCCTTGGCCAGGTCAAGGTAGGCAGTATGAACCATTTTGCCCTCATCCATTGCTTTGGTAACTTTCTTAAAGAAGTCAGTCAGGTTGAGTAGGCATGACCTGCCCTTGACAAAACCAAACTGAGTTGGTTCCAGTGCCTAGAGGTTTCCTATGTCATTATTGATCATTTCCATGATAATTCTTTCCGTGGCTTTGCATACTTGACTAGTGAGACTTATGGGTCTGTAGTTTCCAGGGTATGTAGATGTCACACCTTTGTGCATAGGGTTGAGTGCTGCTGTTCCCCATTCATGAGGCATGAAGCCTGTTTGAAGGCTACAGTTAAATAGCAATTCCAGAGGGCCTGATGGGTCATGCTTCATGCTAATTAGAAGGCCTCCTGGGATATTCTCTTGTGCCACTGATGCAGTGTTCTTGGTCTTAGAGAGAGTAGAGGGGATCTGTTCACTAGTGATTGTAGGGGGTGTTATATTTGATGGTATTTTCTGAGGCAAGGTTGAGGGAAAGAGAGGGGTAAAGGTAGAGCTGAATTTGTTGGCCAGTAGGTTTGCTATATCTTCTGGCTCAGTATAGATAGCTCCATTAACAATGAGCTCCACACAGAAATGAGTATTGCCCTTGAGGGTGTAGATATGAAGAATGCCGTCTGGTTGTCCTTGGCCTGGGAGGCCAAATTTGGCTTTGGTGGACTTCATTTGTCCTCTGAGTTGTTTGTTTAGTTTGATGGGAATGCTTTTACCCTGATGGGTGCTACAGCTCCTAATTTTTACCACGATTTTCTTCCTTCTGTTATACAGCCTACTGATACTGTGATTCTACTAGCGTGTATTTTTTTTTTTAGTAATTTCTGTACTTCTTCCTGGTGGGTACAGCTGCCTCTGTGCAGCTATTAAAATGCTTGTATAGGTTTCTGCAAAAAGTTCCGCACAGGCAGCAATTTTCTCACAGTTTATAGATGCTTTAAATTTTGCCTGGTTATCACTTAATAGTAGAAAGTAAGGCTTAGAGTAGTTCTTGAACATTCCAGGGTTAGATGAAGTTACGGGTTTTATTTTTATATGTTCATAGACTCATAGGTGCTTACTAGGCTAACAAGCACAAGGGCCGTTTTAAGCCTAGCCTTGCATCCCAAATCTCTGACAAGTTTTGATACCCTTGATAAGTGTAAGCATGGGCCTAGGAGATGAACCATTTACAGGTTACCTGTTTGCATTAGAGACATAGGTGCCAAACCCGGGATGAGTTTCTGGTTTCGCATCCAATTGTCCAAGTTGCAAGTGAATTGGGTTAGGGAGGAACTCTGGTTCACATGGATGGGGAGCCTGTTCCGTAGATGGGGTAGTTTCTGGGATACATACCTATATCTCCAGCAGGTCCTATTTATATCGCAGGCAAGGTTTAAGTCTTTAGAACAGGTAATTCTGGTACGGTTTGTTTTGTGGATATGCAGGAGGTCCATCAGATCGGGGTCTGACAATGCCTTGTATGCCAGGCATAGATCTCCCCTCAAAAGCCTGTAGGAGACAGAGTACAGGGATAGGGCCTTGATTCTTACTTCAAAGGAGACAATTTTGTGGTCTCACCTTCCCAGAGAAGACATTACACTAGGGGGTGTGCAGCATTCTCCCATGTTAGTGAGAACCAAATACTGTATATTTGACCCCTAGCTGGCATATTGACAATCTGGTCCGGTGAGTTTGTGTTTTCAAAATCCAGGAATCTCTGTGCCAGCACATTTGGTGTCATATATTATTCCTAGTTAATAGTGGGATAATTAAAGTCACCCATGAATATGAAATAGGGTTGGATGGTGAATGTTTCCAATAAGTTTAAATACGTTATGGTTTTCCTGAGTCACAGAGGGGGACCTACAGCTTATAAGGAAGTGGTATGGAATTTTTCTGTAGAGATTTGAATGTGGAGAAGCTCAAGTGCATTGCCCTGTATGACCAGCCTTGAGGCATATTTATATTTATTTTTGATGTAAATCTAGACACCTTCACCTTTAGTCCCTGTCTGTATAGTAGCTGGTCTAAATATGCAGACGGCATAATAGCCTTACACTACAGGTGTGTTCTCCACAGCTTTAAACCATATCTCAGTGGCAGCACTGATGTCAGCATTCTGTAGGGTGAGGAGAGTTTCTAGGGAGTGAAGTTTCTTGCTTAGACTCCTATCATTGAGCAGTAACATATTTAGATTTTCTTGGTTTAGATTTGCTATGTTGGAAGTACTTTCAGTTTGCCATTTCTAAAGGCAGTATGGGGAATGATAATTTTTAACTAATATTCAAATTCCTGGAGGGGAGAAGTGCAGACCATCCCTGGAAAAGCAGTGCGGTTTGTTGACCATCTCCTTCCATGCTGACAAATATTGCATCCCCTTAAAATAACATGAGAAATTAAGCCAATTATTAAAGTCAGTCATCTTCTGTTCATATTGTGGCATCATCCTTGGAGAAGGTAAAATGCTGCTCAGTGCTAAGCTCATACCAGCCTGGGACACATATTCCAAGAGCTCCATGATGTCTCTCTTCATATAGTCTAGTAAGGTATGTCTCAGGTCATTTATACCCACATGGACTATGACTAGGTCATACTGGTACTTGTGCTCCTATGACCTGAGTGCATGCATAATGTGATGGATCCTGGCACATGAAAAGCAACTGACTATGACTTTTGTCTCACTCAGCCTGGTGAGAGGAACATCAGTGTGATTCACAATGGAGTCTTCAATGACCAGAATTTTGGATTGTGTGGTGACTTGCCTTATGGGCTTAGAAGTAAAGACTCCATGAGGTGTGGCTGTATATGTTGATGTGAAACAATGCATTCGGGGCTGTTGAGGTTATTTGCTAAATGTACTTCATCTAGGAGATCACCAGGGTTTAGGAAGGTTACATTTAAGTGTCTCAGCATATGTGGGTCTATGTGTCTGCTTTGAACCGTGTCTGATGGGTGCAGCATATGTACTACTTACAACCTGATTAACATTAGGAGTGCTTTTATGTGAGAGCTTTGCCTCCAGTGACATTGTGTAAATCCACCTCTAACATACCATATCAGTTTGTTTCAGAATTATCTGTGTGTCAGTAAACATGAGGCAATTTCTACATTGCCTCATGATACCCATATCCACCAAGCTGGAAATGGAGATAGTGGGAAAGTTTATATCCATTGCAGCAGGCATTTTTTATTGATTAGACATTTGCAGTTTGAATAAAGTAATGTCAAGAGTATCTGATTTCAACTCTGGGGGCAATGATTGTTCCTACAATGTAGTTGCCATGTGTGCAACTAGGTATTGGTGAAACTTGAAGGGTGCTTTTACAGGAAAATGGCAACTCAAGGTGTCTGCATCTATACAGGGCACTGCCTAACAGTTGAAAGGAAACTAATTAGTAGACACTGATAATTTATGAAGTATTTATACAGTTATTCTGAAGTTAGAAGTAAATCAAGCAGTCCTTACTGAAAAGAAAGAATTAGCTTGTCTACTGGCTACTACTAGTTCTGGTCTTGCCACAGCTTCATGCTGTTGGGATACAATGCTAGAGGCAAAACTATATTACCAATCCCAAGATAAGAAGGCCACAGACTTTTTGATGATCACCAGTCTTGTCCCAGATGATACAGGTTTCTATATGCTTTCATACTTTTCCTGGTAAATACCTTGAATAGCAACCAGACCAATCAGGAAGGCTCAACGCAGACAGACACTGCCCAATCAGAAATAGTCAGGAATAAATACAGTCTACTCCTTCTCTCACCAGGAGCAAAATACAATCACAATGTTCAAGATGGCACCTCTGAAGCAGTTAGCAGACTTTCTAGAGATCATCAGTCTCCTGGAAATAATATCCCTATGTTCTTTCTCTGACCAGCAGCAAAACAGAAGCCCTAATCCGAAGATGACTACTGAAAAGCAAAATGTGGGCTCTCTAATAATTGGTGGTTTTGGACAAGATGTTGTGAATTTTAAAAGTAAGATGGTAGAAAAATAGTTAATATTCTAAGAGCTGCAATGTGCACTAAGCAGTTAGATATGAAAGTGGGTTTAACTTAAGTTTTAGCAATATAAGTGGAGAGACACTAATTTTATAAGAGCAAAATAGACTAGATGGGGATGGGCACTTTGAATTCTGGTTCTATGGAATACAGTGGGATGGCCAATAAATTTAAATAGCTGAAGGGGAGTGATTTCACAAAATGATAATTTTGTACTTACATTAATTAATGAACTAGGAGATGGAAAGAAATATGTGGTCAAATTAACATAAGGGGAAGGTAACTAGAAAGACAGTTGAGTTTAAAAATACAGCAGTGCCAGGCTGAGATACTGGGGGAAATTTTAATTTGTTTGACTCACAAGAGACACAGCTGTGGTCTCTTTCCTAGCTTAAATATGCAATAAAAAGCAGAATACAAGTAAAATACAATGTAAAGAAAGTACATCACAATATACAAAATAGAAGAAGGCAATGAACCAATGCAAAATACAAGAAAGCAAGGGACCAGATGTTGGCTAAAGCCAAACACATCACCTCTATGTGTCCCAACAACATCCCCAATTGCTTTCTGAACAGTCTAAACAATGATCTATCAGGACCACTTGAAGCACTCTTCAACTATAGCCTTGAAACAGGCTATATTCCAAGTGAATGGAGGGCCACACCAGTCATTCCACTGCATAAGAGTAGACCATCAGTCTTTCCAAGGAACTACAAACCCATAAGTCTAACAAGCCTAATGTGCAAAGCCATAGACAAATTATCATGTAAATGATAAACAAGGACATTGGCAATGACAGACATTGGACCCATCCCATTTTTTCTTTGTTTTGGGAAGGTCATGCCTACTTAACCTGGTAGACTTCTTTTAGAGGGTCAACAAGGGCAAAACACTGCATACAGTGTATCTTGACCTGGCCAAGGCATTTGATACAATACCCAACTCATGTATTGTTGACAAGCTCTCTGAGCTAGGCATAAATCCCTACATGACTTGCTGTATTGCTGGCTGGCTCACAAACAGAACCCAAGAAGTCAGGATCAGTGAAACTACCTCCACCAAGACACCAGTCGCCAGTGAAGTACACCACAGCTCCATGCTGGGCCTGCTCCTGTTTGGCATCTACGTCTTAGAAGTCAAGGCTAATGTTCAAGGCCTCTGACTCACCAAGACAGCAGATGATTGTAAATTAGGAGCTATTATACCTTCCCATCAAGATACCAACATCTTGCAAGATGGTTAAACATAGGCAAATAACTGATGCCAAAGCCATGGCCTTAAACTGTGCCAAATATGCATTAAAATGTCCATTGGGAAACTGTCAAACCAAGTTAATTACTTCATCAATAAAATATCCTGTAGTAAGGGATCTGGGAACATATGTAGACAGCAAGCTGGCCTTTGACCAACACATAGGTAAAATAATAAGAAAAAACACTCAACTTATAGGTAAGGGTATGGCATCTAAGTTGAAGGAAACTACAGTAACACTCAACTCAGCCCTTATCAGGCCCATCATTGAGTACAATGCCCCCTTTGGAATGCACCTAAAAAGACACATGTAACAGATGGAACACCCACAAAGGTTTCTCACCAGGAATACTCAGGTCATGAATACTCTGTCCTATACTGATGGCCTAAAGGCTCTGCCTCTGGATTCAGTCTCCTAACAGGCTACCGAGAGGAGATCTTTGACAGGCTTACAATGCTTCTTCAAACTCAGTCCTGATGGATCTGTTGCACATGCATAAAACAAACAACACCAGAAACATTGATCCAGGGATGTGAACTTCACTTGTGATGTAAACAGAGCATGCTGGAGAGACAGATATTGGTCCCAAAGGATCCCTGCACTATGGAATAGGCTCCCCATCCATGTAAAACAGAGTTTGTTTCTGACCCAATTCAGATGAAACCTTGACAATTGGATAGAAAATCATAAATTCACCCCCAGTCTGGCCCCAGTGTCCCTTATGGACTGAGGCCATCCATAAGAAAAGTATTACCCTAATAATCCCCTTTACAACTCCTTTAGTTGTCTCCCTACTAACATGTCCCCCATATAGAGGCCCAGGATAGTCAGGATCCAAATGAGTTGGGGTGTATGGCTAAGCTTCTAAGGGCCCTAGTGGTAATTATTCTAGTAACATCCTATGAATCTAAAAGTACCTCAATAAATATTTTAGTACAAATTAACACTATACAACACATGCATTTAATATACTCTGAGAGTTAGAATGAATATGGTAAATCATATCTATATATATTATATTTTTATTTATGATTAAAGAATGGAAATATAAACAAGTAATGAAATATTGTGCAGAGCTTCCCTCTCCCCAGGCCTATGCTTAAAATGATGAGTTAGACACAGTCAGACTATCCTGAAAAGTAAATATGAATAACTAATGAGGAAAATATTGCCAGTGATGAGTCCAGAATGTCCACTAAAAACTAACTATCATAGTAGCAAGAACTCAGGCATAGCCAAGTTTGTTCAAACTGTCAAAACTCTCATTCTCAATGAAAGATGGCAATCATTGTCTTGGAGTGCAGCTATTAAAATTCAGTCATTCAAATGGAAAATGCTTACAGAGAGCTTTCTTAGATGAGCAAATACTGAAGCTAAGTATTGCATAAACACTCCAGGGGTACTGACCGTAGAAATGGCAAGAGTTGCAAACTTAAGAGAACACTAGCTACTTAATGCAGAAGATTCCAGTTGTATACTTTTTCTGATATTTAAAGTCGATAAGCAAACACATTTTGATCTTACGTGAACAAATTAATTTTGAAAGTCACCATCCTGAATTTTTCTGTGGTGTTAAATTGGATGCCCCTTATTAAGTGGGCCAACAATTTAGAGTTCTCTGATGAAAGTGACTGTAAGGTGATAGTTTTTAAAATCCTCAAAGGATGGGTCTTGCATTTCATACTGTTTAAGCAGTCATCAAATGCTAAAGGTTTAGATGAAGAATGGAAACTTTGGTAGACAAAAAACCTGATGCCCTCAATAAAAGCACAAACACCACTTAGACTAGATGTGCTTTTTATGAGGCAGCAATAAGTTATCAGTATGCAATGATGTGGATCAGGAAGAAAGTTCACCAAATGAAGAAAACAGAGGCAAGGCGTATCAGAGCAATCTGATAGCTGTTGGACTCTCAGTGAAACCTAAAGAACTATACCCTACTATTTTTGTTCAAAGCATTTATCTAATTTACTTGAGCCATCAACACATGGTCCTCATACAATTTGGAAAAGGCTCATCGGAGTCTTACCCTGGCAACTGAGTTAGAGAATTTATCAACCACCTCTTAACTGAAAGAAAAGGTCAGCAAAGTACAAAACTGGTTTGATATAGGCTACTAGAGAGATTAATAAATCTTACAGAAATATAAGACATGCTTTAACTGGGAAGAAGACAATTTTGGATGTCAAACCTTAACAGTTCAATCCACAAAAAGACAAATATTTCTTTTATAGAAAAACATGAACTTCATTAAGAGCAGAGTTTGTGTCTTTTTAAATAAGTATAAATGCCAAACCTTTATTTTATGAAATGTATATGGTTGATCCCATTGGGACTTTCAGTGCTCTTTAGGCAAAGCAATACATTACACAACATAAGTTTACTTTTCTCCCTTTTTCTTATTCCTGTTTCAAGCTTTTAAGCAAAGACATTTAGTGTACAAACCACATAAAAGATACCCCTTGATGGTATTTAATCACTTTGCAGTTACCAGTTCCATAACAACTACAAAGTTACCAGTTCCATAACAACTACAAATGATGTGGGTTACACGGGTAATCAAACTGCACATGTAGATTGCATCTTGCTGTTAAGGCAGGCTAGGATCATATATCTTCAGCTAGCTATCTATGATCAATGAGTGTCTGCATTATTTAGCTTTTTTTTAATTTATTTATTTTAATGTCTAAATATTTTAAATTAAAAAGGTGGCGAGAAATGAAGAAAAAAATGAAGGTTGCATCTTTTTGCTAGAGTAGTCATGTGATGTTGAACACACATAACAGAAAGTCTCATTTTCTGCTGATTTTTTTTTTCTTGTCCTACTGTAGAGATTATTTAAAGGAAGAGTTACTGTCAGCTAGACGAGGCAAGAAAGAATAATATTTATTTTACATTTAACTACCCAAACGAGTTACTGATGAGTTAACGCTAGCTAGCAAAATAAAGGGGAAATAGAAAGACATTCTGTAGCTTTTTATGATATGCCCTAAATCTTTTCTGGCCAGATAAGTGATGTAAATCAGTAAAATGCTACCAGCAAAAACAAGCAATCTTAACATTGAGTTTGATTGCCAGCATATTTTGAAAATGTCTGACTACATTTCAATTACTTCTTGTCACCCTCTATAATAATCCTAGACTGCTGCATTCCTCCAACAAATTCCTTATTCAGATATGTAAAACTAGTAACTCAGCCGGTGACTCACTCTTCGTAAATTTCTGTAGGTAGATCGTGGAACTCTCTACCAGCTGATATTACCTTACTCTCTTCACTTGGTTAGTTCAAAACTAGGCTCAAACACCACCTGGGAACAAACTGGCTATGTCACTGTATCAAGCCTGGTTAACCTGTCTCTGGAATGTGTAAATCTGCTAGGTAGCCTACTATGTAATTTTATCTGATTCTCTCACTGAATAACACTACCTGACGATTTGTTATAATGTTTGCTCTTCTAATCACTGAAAATATTCTATATGTAATTTGTACTGTCTGCCCATCTAATCTCTGTAAATAATATATATGTTATTTGTAATATGTGACGTGTTATGATGATTTGTTATTCCATGGAGCTTTTCTCCCTGGGCCTCCTCTGAAAATGGACATGCATCCAGTCGGACTATCCTGGTCTACAAATGTAAAATAAATAAAATAATAAATACATTTTAGCCATGTGTAAATAACTAGTTGAGACAGGTTTTTAAAGTATGTATGTATGTATGTATGTATGTATATATGTATGCATTTGCTAGGTTTTGTTCTGAGATAGGTATTTATTAATAACACTTTCATACCTTTAAATAAAAGACACAAGAAACTTCTGTTGTTCATATGTGGAAGGTTTCTTAGGTCAGTGTGACTATCACTACTGTGGACAACTCTAAACTTCTTGGGGTAAGAAATCTGGACAAGTCAAAAATAATGGTGGGACAAAGACCCAAAAATAGAGACAGATTTTAGATATTGCTCTTAGAAGGTTGATAGAATAACAGATTTTGCATTAGCATGTATTTTTTAAGGATATGAAATCTGAAACTCAAATGTATGTCATTGTTTAGTGACTTTAATTCTCAATGATCTGCCAGAAAACTAAAAATATTCTGAGGAACAGACAAAAATATGTGGCAAAATTCCGGACATTCTGCAAAGTTCTGGACAGTTGAGAGGCATGCTACTTTGTATTATTTTTGTTTGACGGCAGAATGAGCTAATAGTCTGCCTTATAAGTCTTTTAATATTCTACCGCCTCACCATCCCTCCTTTCCATTTAATGCTTTTTTCACCTGTACCCTACCCTCAGTGGACTCCCTCTCTCAGTTACGTATTCCAGTACCCCATTTCATAGAATCATAGCCCCTTCGCTGAAGGTCACTGAGTGGATGGTTTCTACTTTCTGCTGTGTCCTCTCTTCCCTTTCTTCTCTATTTCCTGCTCAGGGTGAACTTTTCATATCCCACTGACATGGCCTCCTGCACCCATATCATGTCCATCCTAGCTCTTCTGGTCTCTAATAAAAACTCCAGCACTTCTAGTCTCTGGATGGGCTATTTCTTCTATTCCATGCGTCCCATGCACTCTAAAGGAAGCTTTCCTCTGGATTCCTCTAACAGCCAGTGGTCCATATTCTTACATGGCCTCCCGAACAACACACAGTACTCAAGAGTCTATATTACATCGACGAACGCTTAAATGTTCAAATTTCTAAAGGTCGACCTTTAGAGATCGAACATTTAAGCGTTTGTTTATCTAATATAGTCCCGTACTCAAGGCCTACAGTCATGGTGGCTGCCAGAATGGGAATATTGCATCTGTCTCCAAGGTGCCAACATGGCACAAAACGGCATTCTGCTTGGTGCTGCTACTGCTCTCTAACTCTGACCCTGATGATACAATTTAGGTGTGATCACCATCACCAAACTTCTACTTATCTACTGTCATCAGATCCCCTCCACCTAACTTATACTGCAGAACAGAATTGCCATGGCTCTGAATTTATCTCCATCGAACCACAAATGTTACCCTTCTGCTTTCTTGGTCAATTGTTTTCCAACTCCTTAGACTGTTCTTCTCATTCTCCATTGCTACATCTAGCTTTCTATAGTCATTGAAGGGGCTAATCCTGTTCTCTACTCCCCTGGCTGTCTGAAACAAGCACATTGTAGAGAAGCACCTGTTCTGCTGTTCTGATGTCTGTCCAGTTTGCCTTACCTCTTTATGGCATTGTGCCCTCCATTTGCTCCAGTTCATGAAAACTGAAGGAAAGTAGTCAGTCAGTGATTCTGCTTTTCATCACACTCCAGCCTCTCCCATCTTTGTTTAGTTTGGCAAAGTCTTCTCATGTCCTTCCTCTTAAAAGGGTGATGGCTGAAGTCTAGGACCATGAGGTCTTTAGCTAACTTGCATGAGACTGTTCTTGTAAGTCTGGAATTCAGTATGTTATCCAAGCAAGGTGGAGAAGTTGTCAGACGTTAAAATTAGTTCCTTCTTTTAAAATACTTTATTCCCCTTTTTAACTCCATCTGACAACTCTTTTTTTGCTTGAACAATTTGTATCTGTTTCCCTCATTTTCTTTGCTGTCAATCTGCTTATACCATTGTCCTCTGCATACTTTACCTCCCTTCCACCTCTTTTATTCAGCACATTTTGCTTTGACTGCTATACTCCCATTCCTCTATAGCAGCATTTCGCTTTTCCTGTTTTCCTACATCAAAGCTATGTTTACAGTCCTGGTTTCTCCATCAATAACACCCTCTCAAAGTGAGTTTGCACCCTCAATTTTCCCTGAAACCTTACTCAGCTTTAAACCCACCACTGTGTTAACCCATTCCACTAAAATCACATACACCATCATCATAGTCTTAGCATTTTCATCCTTTTCTACAGACATGATCATTTGTGGTTAACCGTGCACTCACCTTAACATGTCTGACAACTTTTCCACCTTGGTTAGGATAACGTGCATAATGCCACACTTACAGAAGCAGTCCCGTTCAAGTTGGCTAAAGACCTCATGGTCCAAAGCCTTCCCAATGGTGACTTGCACAAGGATGAAATCCATGATATTATCCTGTTTAACCAACTTGGAGGAATATTTGTTAGCATAGATCAAAATACCTCCACCTTTGGCCCCAATCTGTGCTTTTGTTTGTCTAAATACATGGACGGCACTGTAGCCTTGCCCTTCCAGATTACTCTCTATGGCTTTATACCATGTGTTGGTCATGGCACAGATGTTTACATTCTCCAGAGTGAGAAGGGCTTGAATGGTGTGGAGGTTTTTGTATAGGCTCTGGGCATTGAGCAGTAAAACATTTAGTTTACTTGTAGACTTTTTCACTATGTTGGTAGTTTTGTCTTTTTGGCATTGTCTAAAAAATGCTCTAAAGAGGTAGATAACATTTAAGCCAATATCTCCATTCCCCCATGTTGACAGGTATGGGATCCCCCATGTTGACAGGTATGGGATCCCCCATGTTGACAGGTATGGGATCACCCTGGAATGACATCAGAATCTAAGCCAATTATTAAAATAAATCATTTTATGTTCATACTGTGGCATCATCCTTGGTGAAGATAGACTTCTGCTCAATGCAAAGCTTATACCTATCTGTGACACATATTTCAAGAGATACATTATGTCTCTTTTCATATAGTCCAGTCAGTGAGGTATGTCTCAGGTCATTTACACCCACATGGGTTAAGAGAGAATCATATCAGTAGCTGAGCTGCACATTAAACTTGATCTGCAGGTAATAAAAGAAAAAAAAAATCAGAGATGTTGTTGTTGTTGTTTGTCTTTTGGCTTTTCCCACTTAGGGGTCCACTTATGATTGGCAGTTTTTTTTTATGGTTTCGAGTTGCCAGCCCGACACCCAACCTTCAACGAAGGCATGCCCATTCAACGCATGTCTTTCAAATGCCCACTCAATGGCGGGGAGGACATGCAGACTCCACACAGAAGGCACTCCCAACCCAAGCCGAGAATCGAACGGGAGAACCTCTTGCTGTGAGGCAACAATGCTACCACACCAAATACATAATTTATCAGCAAGTAGCCAGGTTTATTAAAAGACTGCATCAACACCTCAGCACTTTGGAAACACGTTTGTAATATTCATTGTGGATAATACTTTGATATCTCTCCCTTAACTTTTCTGTTCTCTGCCTGAAGACCCATATTGTGTGCTTGAAATAACTGGCCTGTCCATGTGTTTGAAAATGTTCCTTTATTTAGCATTTATTGCTTTACGATTTATTGTGTAAGTATATATCTTTTCATATGTAACTTTTCAGGGATTTACTTAGGTAATAATGAAACCAAGAGTGTGAACTTACTACTCATTGTAATTTTAATTGCATTATTTGTTTATTTATTAACCAGGTAAACTTACAGGCACAAGTGCCTGTTTTACTAAAATGACTCTGTAAATGACTTGCTCAGAATCACAAAACAGGCAAAGAGAGATTAAGGAAACTAAGCTCAGAACAAAAGGATGAAGAACACTGGCAGATGACAGCTTTAATCCTCTGTGTTAAACTGTCAGACTGATTATGTTAAATAACTTCTCTCCCATTTTTTTATTATACAAAGAATGGAACAAATGATCCCCTACTGGGAAATAAAATATGCTCTACAGTGTAACTTAGTGAAATACCTGCTAAAAATTGAGTTAACAAATTTACAGCAGAATGACCTCTATCTGTTTCTTATCTGTCTTATTTTTCAGAATTTTTTATGTAGCAATACAATTGAGCTGGCACTCTGTGTTTTTGTTCCTGAGTGGGTGAGTACATTCATATCAAATTAACTAAGGTCATGTTTCACTTGCAGTCTACTACAACATATATGAATAGGAGTGCTTTCCCGAAACAAGTCTTCTGAATATCTGGTGTGAGCTTTATATTTCTTGGTAGTTTTGTTGCAACATTAGTAAGTGTTATATGTATTTTATTTGAAATGTTATTACGGTGGTGCAGCGGTTAGCATTGCCACCTCACAGCAAGAAGTTCTCCGGTTTGATCCTCAGCTGGGGTGCCTTCTGTGCGGAGTCTGCATGTCCTCCCTGTGGTCGCGTGGGTTTCCTCCAGGTGCTGCGGTTTCCTCCCACATCCCAAAGACATGCTGTAGGTGGATTGGATACACTAAATTAGCCATAGGCATGAGTGTGTGTGTGTGCTTTCTGTGAAAGGTTGGGTGCCGGGCTGGCAACTCGACACCGTAAAACTCCACTGCCAATCATAAGCGGACAGTGATCCACTGTGGTGACCCCTAACCGGGAAAAGCCAGAAGAAGATGAAGATTGTGTTGTTACTTTATTGTGAGTGGCTGACATGTTTGTGCCATCTGAGCATGATTTTTCTTACTTTTTATCCTTAATGTTTTTGTCTCATAATTTACTTCATTTCACTAAGAAAAAAACTCCTATATTTTCTTATGAGGAAATCTGAATTTGCCACACAAGTCACAAATTATTTATTATGCCTAACACAACTCTTGCTAGACCCATCTTTCAAGTTGATAAGCACTCCAACTTCTACATATCATAATTCAAGTTAGATGGATGGCACCATTACACGATAAATGTAATAATCTCTTATTCTAGCATTTTCAACATTTATATGAGTATATATCAGATAATCAATTTAATAGTGATTAAACAACTGATTACAAGTAAAACAATCAAACAACTACATTTCAAAAGCCATGGATGGACTTTAACATGAGTCCAACAGGGAAAAAACTCTACAACTCCACATTAAACAAGCTCCCTACAACTGTGGCTAAAGTTTTAACATGGGTCCAGAAGTGGTCATGTCCAGTACAGAATATGCTCAACCATATTGTTTACAATTCCAAGTGATTCGACCACATTCCGATCAATCACTTAACAATAAGTCATACATAATTTATTTGTACAGTGTCAGTCTACATATAGCACTTGTGCGCATGCATATATGTAAATAAACGGAGTCCTGTTTATGTGATAAATAACATATATTGAACTGCAGATTAAGGAAAAAGTTTTGTGATACATGGCAAAGACTAGAGTCACATGACATAGTCCCTAATCCTATACTATAATATATGTCACTTGTTACATAGGAAAACCTCAGGCATATTACTTTTATCTATTTTTTCACTATTTTTTTACTTGAGATTACTGTTCCCATTCATTTAGCTGTGATACCAGAACTGTGTATTTTGTTGAATAAGGTGTTATCCAGGCTTTTTGAAATGGTTATTTTGTTGATATCTTTCTTTTGTAGTTCTGATATGTTTTACACTTCTTAATGCTACTATTAATTTTATTTTAACGTTTTGTTAGTGTACTGATGTTATTTTAGTATGCATTAGGAATATAGTTTACTTATATGATTTAGTCAGTTTAATTTATTTTAGTGCAAACCTCTAGAATAAGGTCCATATTTGCTATTACTTCTTTCTTGCAATTGGGTGGTTACAGTTGTATTTTTCTTTTGATGTTTTTATGTTTTGCTTAGTTTTCATTAGATTTCTTTTCTTTGTACTTGACTGTGGTGTATGTGATAGATCTCATGGTGCATATGTGTGCATTTATATCCTTGCCATGTGTGTAGTTCACTTTTTTCTTTGATATTATTACACAAACAATGAGGTATGGTGACCAATGGCACAGGTAGAGTGGTGATAACACTGATTGCATTCTTCGCTTAGATAACCACTTTTATTGCCCCTCTTGCCAGCATTCCATTTGTCAAACTCTTCTAAGTCTTTATTATAAGCATTTGCGTTTTATGTGCATATGTAAAATTTAATACCGTATATGTTCTGTAATGTATATTTATGCAATTTTATTACTGTTACAGCTTCTAATACAGGTCATGGCTGAAGAAAGTTCAGCAGATCAGTCCACTTAATCACTTAACAAATGAAGAAAGGAATAACTAAATTGGTTTATCACTTATATCTGATAAAGTCCTGAGCCCTTGGGCCTAATTCTAAAAGATTTACTCTCAGTGCAAGTGGCCACTTGATTGGAGGATGAAAGCAGGTCTTTTGGAATCTGGCCTATGTAACAAGCCTGTTTATAGACAGACCTTACACTGAAGTAAGTCACTTACACTGAGAGCAACTCTTTTGGAATCTGGCCCCTTCTGTCTTCATGGCAGATGTCTATGAGAAATGTGTCCAAAAGGTAGTCCCATGGCAAAGTACTCTCTGTGCAGAAATATATCTAGTATTGAATACTATAGAATAGAAATTCTACAAAACATAATCCGCAGCTGGAGATTCTACACATTCATAGTGTACAAACATGAAAAGCTTACAGGTACTTTAGGCACAGACATGGTTCTTGATTTCTTCCCCAAACAGCTTAGTCTGCAATGTGTACACAGGTATATTCACTTTTTCTACACTGTGTGACCGGTGTTGATCTGCCTTGTCTAAGAAATCATGGTTCAAGGAATCTCCTCTTGGGAAAGTGAAAAAAAAAGAAGCTGAAAAAGTTAAGCGTCCTGTTAATCAAGACGCTGATGGTGGCCACAAATGAAATGTAGAGCCCTTTATTAATGGTCTATCACCTAAGCTTCATAACAAAAATGCTGCTGACATATATAGTGGTACAGCGGTTTGCATTGTCACCTCACAGCAATCGGTTCTTCGGTTTGATTCTCTGCTGAGATGCCTTCTGTGTGCAGTCTGCATTTCTCCTTGCATTCATGCGGTTTGATTCTCTGCGGAGATGCCTTCTGTGTGCAGTCTGCATTTCTCCTTGCATTCATGTGGGTTTGCTCCAGTTTCCACCCATGTTACAAAGACATGCATCTGGAGCATTTCTCCCACAGCCTCCACTGAAAATTGACTTGTTTCAAGTCGGACTTTCCTGTTAAACAAAAATAAAAATAATTATATAAAAATGTATAAATAGATATCTGTACAAGTAAGTACAGTGTTGCTTTCCCAGAACTCAGAACGTGAACTTTAGCTGCACTTAAAACTGTCTATTCAGTCTCTCTCTCTCACTCACTGCATCTTCTGCATGTCCTTGTCCATAGTTTCTGAGATAGAACTGTGATTGAAGACAGAATATCTGCAATCAGTTGAATGGTAACAGAATTATGGCAGTCTGCCAGAGCCCATCCCCCTCTAGTTTCCATGCTCCAGAATTTTTGTACATGTACATTTAATGGCTCAGTTGTGACATCATAATTGTGCAAACATTTTTCATATATATATATATATATATATATATATATATATATATATAATATATATATATATATATATATATATATATATATATATATATATATATATATATATATATATATATATATATATAGAGAGAGAGAGAGAGAGAGGGAGAGATAGGTTTACTATCCTAATGTGGAATGGCATGTTAAAGAGCACAGTTATCTTGGACAAACAGTGACTCCAGTGTGCAAAACAGCCTAGCCTTGGCTTTATAACAAATAATCTCAACCAGTGTGTATAGACAGTTAGAGCCGGATTAAATGCTCTTCAATCACCTGAAAGAAACCCCCTATAATAATCCCCTTTTAACTCCACATGACCTGTATTTTATTGACTTCCTCCTATTTTGCTGCCTTGGAGTCATATTCCAAATGGGGGGTGGACAGTGAATTCCCACACTGTATATATAAGGGTAGTTATATGTCTACTGACTGAAGCTCCCTAGCCTCTTGGTCAGTTTGCAGCATACCTCTCAAGCTCTTAGATCAAGAAATCGGGACAAAGCCACAAATAATGGGGGGACAAAGGCCCAAAAATAGGGACTTTTTTTTTAAATATTGCCCTTACAAACTTAGAAAATTGATAGAATAGCAGGTTTTGCATTAGCATGAATTTTCTGAGGGTATGTGGTCTGAAAATCAAATGACTGCCATTATCTTCTGACTTCATTTCTCAATGGTTTGTCAAGAATTTGCCAGAAAACTACAGTTTTATGAGAAACTAACCAAAAATATGAGTCAAAAATCTGGACATTCTATGAAAATCTGGACAGTTGAGAGCTATGGTTTGCAGCCCTGTCCCACTTAAATTAACCCTGCATCACTTACAGAGCATCATTCAAAAGAAATAAGCTGTAAATACTTTAAAAGAACACTCAGAATATGCTCATCACTGACTGAAATATGCTTACACAAAGACAGCTGATTTTCTCTCTACTTCTACTGCTGACAACTCATCACTGTGTATTTTGTATACATCTGTAATTTGAATTCTTACATTCATGTACTGAAACATCTGTTGTGAGACGTTCAGTTTATTTAATTGCCCTTACTGTTATTACTATTTGTTTACTTCCTTCTTTCCTCTTTAAATAACATTTATAGCATTTATGATTTAATGAACAAGATGGACCTGGTGCTCTTCCTTAGCTAGAAAGGAGTGCCGGATAAGACGGCAGATGTTTTTTTGGCTCCTCAACCTTTTTTTTTTTTTTTTTTTTGCTTTTACATGGAACATGAGTGTATTAGGACATGATACTGCTTAAAACAGGAGTGCCAGATCAGAGAACAGTCTTTTTATTTATTAATTTAATTTTTTGTTCCTCAACCTAGAGTTGAAGGGTGTCAGAAAGTAGAGCAGCACCAGATGTCAAATGAGCCCTCTACGGCTCTGATTTTACGGTTTACTATTGAAATGTCGAACGGCACTACATCGACTGTACTATAGTCGAACACGGAAGTTCGAAAATAGTAATGTCGACATCAAAAAAACAATCTAGGAATGGTTTTAACATGGGTCAAGGTAGGTGTTCAGTATTATTCAGAACTACAAACATCTCCCCTACCTCGACCCATGTTAAAACACAGTCCTAGATTGTTTTTTTGTCGTCGACATTACTATTTTCGAACTTCCGTGTTCGACTATAGTACAGCCGATGTAGTGCCGTTCGACATTTCAATAGTAAACCAATTTTACTCTAGCATTTATGCCTGGGTCATGGCTGAAAAGGGTCTTTGGACCAGTCAACCTACCCAGTTACTAAATACAAAATAAACAAATACATTATCGGTAAAAAGGGAGAAAATAATAAAGTTATCTGAGAACTTATAGAAATTCTTGTTTCAAGTTTGCATTAGGGGGGTCATAAGCCTTGTTGTGACTCTGACTCTTTGTAAGTATAAAACATTGTAGCAGTACTTTTTGTTGCTTTCATAGCTGCTACTTATTTTCAGGACTAAAGTTTTTAATGCATAATGGAGTGTCTGATTGCATAATTCACAACACTAATGTAGGCATTCAATGTAAGCAAATTTGCAATAGCACTGAAAGCAAATGACATAATACAAAACAGCATATCACGCATGTGTTGTACCATGCAACTGTCTGTTTTGCATTTATTGTCAATTAATTTAAAAACATATATAATCAACAATCTTTATATGCATCCTCAAAAGAGGAAAACATTTGGAAACGTGATTTATATTGTAACATTAAAGATGGTGATCAGACAAGATTATATGCCAAAGTAAATGGTTGTTGATGATCAGTGTGCAGCACTTTGTAATTCTCTTTGATTTATTAATGACCATACACATGAAAGCTTGGCTCGTCATCCCAAAGCACATACACACATACTTGACAAGCCATTACCTAATGTCTTTGAATTTGTAACTGAGTTATTTGGGGGGGTATGCTCAAAGTTCAAGAAGACCTTTGGGAATCACTTTTCAAGATATGCCTTCAAAATGGGTCAATAGACAAGAAGTGATCAGGGTCAGCTTTAAGGTGACTGTAACTTTCAGAACAGTTTAGACAAAAGTGTATAAACAGGGCAAAACAGACTTCCCACATGCATTGTGCTTGCACCCTCAATATCAAAAATTATCAATATGGCAGCTAAGTACTGTCTAGCTGGTTGTCTGCTTGCTTATCTCCCTAACTACCTAGTAACTAAACTGAATATGGCACTTAAAACTACTCCTTCCTTTCCCTCTTTCTATACTAAACATATTCTATGTTTATTCCATATATTACAGAATTTTCGCACCACTTTCAGCTCTTTAAAACATGAGCAAAATGTATTGCTTGTATCCACCACCCTCTGTGTGAAAACATATTCCCTGACTGTTAACCCCCACCCCATCATTAATATTCAGATTATAACCCTTGTGCTAACACATCACTTTAGTTGAACGATGCTCTGCTAATTGAAGTTTTCTCAACATTGTCATGAGCATTTACTATTAAGCCAGTCACTGTTGCTTCCCTCCAAGCTGTCCATTTTGTATCACATCAACCTGTACAAATCACAAAGGAAGGTTTAGAGAAAGTGGCCTTATTATTCCCATCCTAAAGTGTGAAAAGGAAAAGAGGATTTTGTGTTGGGGGTGGGGTGATGAGAACATTAAAAAGTTCCTTGAAGCTGAGCAGGGTATGGTGGATCATGTGATCTGAAAAAAGCAGAAAAGATTCATTAATCTCCTCCTAAGCTGCTGTAAATCCTACACAATCTCATTTAGTCCAGCTTTGGCTGCCACATTCATTGCAGCCTTCCCTATGTGATGCTTTTAAGCAAATTTATTATCTTGTAGGCACTGTTAGGGCAGCTTAGCAACCTCACACTCTGCTTTTAGCTCTTTCTTTTTTCTTTTTTCTTTTTAATTCCTTTCTTTTTCGTGTTTGACTTGGTTTTCATCACAACTTGCCTGACTCAAAGCAGTCTCCCTACAAATTACACAAATCTTATATACTTCTGTGCCAAAACTATAGTCATGTATCTTATTGCTTACTGTAATCTATATATGGGTTCATATTTCCAGCCATAAAACTTCCTTTTCCTATATCTGCCATCTAAATGTTACTTATATTTGCCCAATGAACACAATACAAGAGTTTGTATTGAAGGAACAAGCATACGACTGAATTTAAGGAAACCAATCATAAAAATGAAATTAGAGAAATACCTTTTGCAGCAATGTCCCCATTATACATTTTGCTAGCAGAGCATTTAAAGTATTTTGTGGAAAGAGGGTGGCTCTTTTCCTCCACCTTTGCTTCTCACTGGGTATTGGGTTTTATGAGGTGCCAGCATTCTTTCTCTTATACTATTGACACTCCATGCTGTTTTCCACTCATATCTTTCCTTGGGCACCACTTATATCAGGGTTAATGTTCAGGGTGCAACATTCGGACATCACTTTGGAGGGAGGAGGGTATCCCAGGCAGAATTTGTAAGGTCCCTGTGCCCTTCCTATAACATACAACATGTCAACATTGCTGCTGTGCAAAAAGCACTTTCTTTTCTTTGGTCTCCATGCCTGAGAGCCAAACCAACGTTCCATCATGGGTTGGCCTTACATTATGCTAGTTAGTGCATACTGTGTATGTCTGGAATAAGAAATGCTGCAATACCATTTATGTACCAGTAATTACATACCAGAAGGTGTGCAAAATTTAGCACATGGTAAATATTTACATATGAACAATACCTCACTGCCTTTTTCTGCTTATGGAGTGGGTTACTTAACTTCTGCTCTGTTAAGCAATACAATCATTTTCAACTTGACTCTATAACAAAAGATTAAAGTATATTTTACAAATTAACTTTAGAGAATGTTCTCAATCTATTTTATTAAAAATGTACATATTCATTTGAACAATGCTAATATCAGCATTTAAACAACAGCTAGGAGTAAGGAAACAGGAGTCATGATTATTTATTGCACATAATTTTCCCGTCAGACAATTGTTTGAAAAATATTCACTGAAAGACCCTTTCAACAAACAGCAGCAAAAGCTTTCTACAAGGATAAATCTGCCCTGCACAACCGCCATCCATATAGGGGGAGATCCCACATGTACAAGAACTATATTGCTGTCATTCAGTGAAACAACAGCAGTCAAACTGTCCTAACATTCCCAGAAATCAATAGTTGTGTTACAAGTGAATTAATACTAGACTTTTAGAGTCAGAAATAAGAAAACCAGACAAGATCCTGAAATTCTCATTTTGCCACATTCCTTCAGTTCAACAAAGATGCATGTATTTAGTTCATCCTGTCTAAAGATTTGCACTGTATATATTCTTCAAACTCCACTATTTATGTATAGTGCAGTAAACAAAGCATTCCTCACTTTTCTCCTCAGCTGCCCTTCTGTTCATCTATCAAATACACAATCCAGGTAAATTCATTTTTTTGCTTGTTAGTAATGTTTGTGTTCATATATTTGCTCTTTTGTGGCAGTCTTTCACTGTTTCTTCCAAAAGCCCTCCAACTGTACTTCTTTAATGAAAAGTCTCACCTGTCCATATGGAATCTACCACTACCGCCACAGACAAGGACAGCTGTGAAAGCCTATGCCAGAAGAATCACCAAGGACTACAAATCTAACCCACCCCTTTAGTTATAAGCAGGAAAATACATGGGAACTTATTTTTAAGGGCATCAAAGATACTGCAAAGAAAAAGGAGTTTCATCTATATTTCCTGATTCCCCCTAAGTCATGTCCGCAAAGCCCCCTATCTACAGTTTTCAAATGACCATCAGTTTATTATACATTCCTTACTTTACTTCTCACACCCTTACCACCCATCGCAAGACAATCGACTAACATGAAAGATAAGCTTTAGTTTTATCTTCCATTTGTCTCTTTTGCTGTCTCCCTCTCTCTCTCTCTCTGCCTCTATTTCTTCATATTAAAGAGAATAGCTTTCATTTTGCTCTGCCTTTGTGTTGACTAAATTCATGAATCCCAAATTCTGCTAGCTTCCATTACTCATAGCAGGTGTCTCACAGTGATTAACAGTCTCTGTTTGCTACAGTGAAAAGGGAAATGGAGCTAGTATCTAAGAAGAATAAGAAAAAAAGAGAGATTTTACTAAAAGAAACTAATTGCAGTTTGGTACACATGGCTCGGGCCTTTGAGGGATTTATCTTTAGACTTCTTGCTAATTTCTTCTGACATTTTCTGTCACCTTTCGTACCCTCTCTGCTGAAGTTGTCTGACACTAAGGACTGTTCACATACCCAAGCAAAGGCTTTTCTTCAGAAAATCCTTAGGGCTCACCCTCACTCCTCGTCACTCCTTCACGGTTCACTTCCAGGTCACAGCATTCACACCTGCAGTACTTAGGCAAGATTTAAACTGGGGTGCCTTTCTTCATTGACTTAGTAATGCTTCACTGCAGGTTTTGATTTGTTAAGTTACTACTATGAGATTAAAAGGAGGAGCCGCAGTTTTCTTTCCTTTTCTTTCTTCATCCTAACAGTGAGAAAGTTTTGTATTGCTAACGTTTTGTTAATATTCATAAGTTTTTTTTTACCCTCCTACTGTCTTTTTCTCTAGCATTCCATTTTACTCCTTCTATCCCAGCCCCTTACCTCACTTCATTCTGATCCTCACTTCTTTCTATATTTACCTGGCAGTTACATGTTTAACTAGATTAATATTTTATTATGTTATAAATGGCTTAACCAAGTTTCTTTACCATGTTTATTAGTTGTGTTAAATATTTGATAATGAAGCCAGTACAGTGATCTAACCTTTTTTTAAATAAGACCTTGACTGAAAACTTGTATATACAGTGGCACAAATGTATAAACAATAGCATAAAATGCATCAAGAATTTATATTTTTGCACTGTGCAGATTTATAAATTAAAGCTGAATATTCTAAAGCAACAAAATAATGTACAAAGTATGCATTTTTGTATGTGAGTTATGTTACATGGCTTCAGGAACTACAGTTCATTACTTGGGCTAAATGCTTCTCCAAGGTACAAGAAGCTGTAATATTCTATTACTTTAATCTCCTATTTCTGCCTGTATCTGCATAGTATATTATTGAAAATATACAAAAGAAGGCAATTCCAGAGGGGCAACTATAGATAAGTGAAGGATGAAATTTGTTTTTAAAAACTGTATTTTTTTTCTTTTTTGCATAAAAGCTTCCAGGCTAAAAACCTGTAGCCTACCCCATACAAATATCCCTCCACACTCGTCATTTAAACAAAAGATACCTTTAAGTCACAGCATAGCAAAGCTGGTTATACTTAACTTGGGAGGAGGTGTTCTTTAGCCAGGTAAAAAAAGATTTTGTGAGTTGTGTTTCTTTGAATCGCTCATTAGTAATTTGTTGAGCTGCATTCTAATAGGTTGTAATAGTGTAAGAGAAAGTACTACAACCAACATCCACCTCCATTCATGGGGTGGAAAGGAGTACTGAAAAACGTCCATGTTTAGAATACATACTCTTGAGATTTAAATGTACAGTAGAAAGCTCCCTGACCTTAAGATACTCATCCATGATATTCAGAGGAATGGTGGAACCCGCACAGATGTTAGGTTGCAGGCCAGAATCATGTACTGGGAGAACTGGGTCATCTGCATAGAAAGGGCACCTGATATCATAGACAACTGCTTTATCTTATCAAATACTCAGATAAGAAAAGATTTCACAATGATCAGCACCACTAGAAAACTGGAAAATGTTGTCACAAAATGCAGAATTATTTTGCAAAAACTGCATGAAAACTGAGTTTCAGTACCCAGCTATTTACCGTCTAATAATTTGCTGTATTATGTGCTAGAACTTGTATTACTCACCTAAGTTACTAGACAGATGTGCTACAATGTATAGGTACTTTCGTTTTGACTTTCCCTAAATGCAGTGCAGACTAAGTTGTACATAGTATCTCTTCAAGGTATCTAAACATCACAAACAGTGGAACGGTTACATACTTGGCATTAATTTGGGGTTCCATCTTAAACATATTACAGTTGAAAAATTAATTACCAGGTACCTGTTTTGCAGAAAAAAAATAATTTGTGAATTAGTTTATGAATTACTGCTCCCATCACCCCATAATACTCTTAGTGGTAAAATTTTATTCCAAAGCCTCTTAACTGAAAAGTGCATACATTGCCAAAAGCTGTGATAAGGATGCAATATTCATAAAATGGTCACTAGTAAAAATGTTAATGTATGACTCTTTGCATTTTACAAGCACGTTGTTAGGTCAGATAATCTTGCATGAAATCACTGAATTCAACTCCGTTAAAAATAATCAACAATGTCATATAAATACTTCTCATATATTTAAATCAACACTTAGGATACACCATTGATATCAAGAAAAATCAGCCATACAGTACAAAACATTACAATCACTGCCTTAGCTATGCAAATGGGAACATGTTCATTCTTTCTCACACCTATTGTTTAATTTTCCTTTTTAACTTAAAAGTTCTCTAACTGCCTGTTTTGACTAAAGATTCACTTGATCAAACCAGGCACAGAATATATCACTGGAACAATGATTTATCTTGCCTCCTAAACCTATGATGCCACATTTTGTTAAACAGATGTTAAACAGTTGCTGCCCTTTCTTAGATTTACATAAATATGTAAACAGCTTCAGCATTTTAAGAACCAAACCACCTCCAACCAAGGAGTAAATGAATAACAAATGTAACCACTTCCTCAGTACAGCCACACCAAGTGTGGAGCCAAAGAACCACTACAATAGATAATTTTTGCACAAGGGCTAACTGTCAATAGAGTGCAGGTTTTTGCTGCTCTGCCACATATGAAGCCCTGACCCAGAATCAGGCTGTCTATGAATGATTTAGCACATGGTTCCCCAAGAACATGCTGTGCACTGCTAAAAAGAGGTAGCCTCCTTCCATCTGCGCTTCGACCCAATGACGATAGCGCTTTCATTCTACTTTATTTCAAATAACATAACTTCTTTGGAGATAAACCAACAATAAAACATGCCCTGTTTAAATATCCCTCCTTGAATATACACCAGCCAATCAAATGCTTTCAAATTACTTCACTTCCTATTATTACCACTAAAAGTCAAAAAAAGTATGTCAGGACCTTAAATAAAAATACAAATATATTAACCATTAACTCCGATGCACTAATAATTAAATACATATTTAACTTAATAAATTAAAAAAATACTTATAATCAATATTATTATGCACAAAATATAGTAAAAACTGCCTACAAAATTTTTACTTTCAGTAAACTTTTAATATTAATGTGCTCATTGAGCCCTGGAGCTTTGTCAGCCCTTAAAAATAACCTGCCACTTTAATTCAAGAGTTTCCAGTACTTTGTTACAACCATTAGTAAACTGAAATTCATTAAGTTGTCTAAGAACCATGAAATGAAATTTCCTAAAATCATGACAGACCATACTATGCTTAATAAGGGCATTTCAATTACTTTGATTACTTTTACATACTCTATAATTCTAATTTTGAAGGGCCGAACACTTCACATGTACTACATACTGCAACATAAACGAATTTTGGTATTTTAGGAAAAATATATCAAACATTATTTGAAAATAACAAATTTAATATAGCGAGCAAGATGAAAACTGCAGTAACTGTGGAAATATTGCAGGTGCAATTTTCCTGTGGTCCAACTCATGATCCAACAGAAGATTCTAGAAAAGCTAGGGAAGAGCAGTGCACAGATTTAATAATCTTTTGAATGATACATCTCATACTTCATTCCTGAACCAGGATACACATTCATCATGTAATATTATAGTTTTTCAACTGTACAAGCACAAAAAATGTCCATTTGAGTTTGCCAAAGAGAATTCCTATTAGTAAAACCTTTACTCATCATCCTGAACAGTGTCAGTTTGGCATGTCACTGCCAGATATAAAATTGTACTGAACAGGTACAGTAGGACATGTGACATAACACACTTAGGGCTTGGAGTAGACAAATAGGCTGTAGATCAGAGCGTGTGTATGTACCTTTAAGAAGCATTTCCAGATGTAGCATGTGCATATAAATACTGAGCATGTGCAGGCAGCAGTGCTAATTTGAGAGAACAGCCAGAGTGTTAACATGTATGAATGTGGTAGCCAGTCTGTTTATAAGTTTAAGTTACAAAGCCTCATATGATGCATTTGTGTAATAAAACTGCTTGAACTGAACCCACGAATGTTTGTTTGTTTTATCCTGACCAGACAAACGACATAGTGTCAGAACTGCGATTATAAGAGCTATTTCTATGAGCCATGATGTGCAGAGTTGAATGTGAAGGCAGACGAAGCAGGCTGAGTGAAACAGAGCTCACACAAGTGAAAAAGGGCCAGAAACAAGCTAAAGGTAAAGAAAACTGCACAAATGATTTAATTGGCAAAGAAAATGAAATGGCGCATTTATAAGGCACAAAATGCATTAGTAATCAAACAAGTAGCACAAAAATGCATTATTAAGCAAATGAAAGGCATAAACTACATTATATGTTTGAAATCATGATATTTGATAAAACTAGCCATATGGGGCTCAGAATTACCTTTGGTCTGTGTAACTAGCATGTTTAAAGTAAAACGGGCACAAGAAAAGTATGATAAGACATTAAATGGGTATAACAAGTATAATAAAAAGGCAAATTAAGCTTAAAAAAGCAAGGCGACTGCACGTTTTTAGTAAAAGACCGTGTTTGGGTACAAACTACTATTTTGCATTGACCAAAGCCATTCAAAGTATAACTAGAGTTGTTCGAAGTATCTCAGAGTGTGCAAAGTGTTTGCAGAGTGTGTGCTTTATTACGAAGAAATTATTTCAAAAAGTTTGCTGTGTGCAAAGTACAGTTATATTGCGAAGTGCAGTCAAAGTACAGCCATTTCAAAAAGTTTCTTGGGCTGTGTGCATTTATTCTCACAGTGCTGCTATTTCAGAATGTTTTTTAGACTGTGCAGAGTTATTTCAGAAAGTTCTGCCATTTAGAAAGGTTCTTGTGCTTTGTACAGTTTATTTGCAAAGTGCATTCATCTTGAAGTGTTTCTTACTCTGAGCTTTCTCCATCGTGTACAGTTTATTCGCAAAGTACAATAATTTTGAAGTAGATGAATGGTTTCACAAAGTACAGTGATTTCAGAGTGTTCTTGTGCTACAGAGACTTATCTGGCAAAGTGCAGTTGTTTCAGAGTTTGTTGTACAATTGGGCATAATTACAAGTACTGGCATAAAGTTCTGGCATATATATCTATTTATGTCTGTATGTTTGTACATGATTTCAAGCATCTTCACTACCATGTGTTGATATGGCAGAAGCATTTTGCAGACCAGGTCCATCTAATATAGCAGTGAATTGGAGAGTATTTGAGCAGGAATATGATATTTACATACAAGCAACTTTTTCTGAAAAAGATGCATGTACAAGGGCATTCATTTTGCTTAACTTAGCTGGGTCAGACATTATTGAATTGAGTGTTCATTTGTGTATGCACCAGAAGTATATGCAGGAGAGGGGGAACTGGAATATTGTGGTACCGTCTGAATCAAGGGAAGACCCTAAGTGCTGAAAACATAAATTTAAAGAAATGTGCAACCCCCAGACAAATGTTACAGTACAGAGGCACTTATTTTATACAAGAGACCAAAAGCCAGGTGAAACTTTTGCAGCTTATATCACTGACTTGAGAAACAAAGCTAAAACATGCAGATTTTGTGACTTGAAAGATGAGTTAATAAAGGACAGGCTTGTGTGTGGTGTTAATAGTGCTCCAGTGAGAAAGATTTTGCTTTGTGATAGTGATTTAATGTTAAGCAAAGAAAACCAACAACCTGCCCAAGTAAAGTCCATAGGTGCACAGCCAAAATCCAATAAGATAATAAACAATAAAGCAAGCCAGCTCTCCAATCTTGGGGGAATCACTTTTATTCACAAACTGGTTTCAGCTATATAAGTCTTCATCAGTGTAAAAAGCAGAACCACATCATACATTTAAATAATAACTACTTGATTCTTACTGAGCCATTATTTTAGATGAGGATCTGAGTAATATTCTACCTGTCAAATGTTTATTTTCATTTAGACATGGGGAAAACTTTAGGAGGATGGTTCAACCATTATAAAAAGAGTAATGAAACAGGCTCTACTATGGGGCAATTCTCGGGGGGGGCATCTGTTAAAGGGCAGTCAACCTTGTGGGCATTGTAATAATTGCAAGTATGCAAGTAAAACTGAGAAAGTTGCAACATTAAATACCCCAAGGGATTTTGAAATTAGGGTATTCAGAAATTGTAATACAGATTGCGCAATATATTTAGCCACCTGTACTTGTTCAGCCTTCTATGTTCGACAAACTTCTTGTCCTTTAAAGTTTAGAATAACAGAATACTATAGTGATATCAGATGCAAAAAAACAACAAATGCCCTATACAAACATACTTTGATACATCAGACAGCAACATTTTATTTTACTATTATTGATAAAATTGGGTTAAGTAGAAATAACAAAGGAGAGTGGCATAAGTTACTGGATCAAAAAGAAAAAAGTTGGATTATTAAGCTAGGTGGATTGTTCCCACCAGGTTTGAATGACAGTCTGTAATTGACCAATAAGAATCAAGTGATTATTATTTAAATGTATGATGTGGTTGTGCTTTTTACACTGATGAAAGCTTATATATCCAAAACCAGTTTGTGAATAAAAGTGATTCCACCAAGACTGGAGTGCTGGCCTGCTTTGTTGCTTGTTATCTTAATGTTAAGAAAAACCACAGAGATTTGTCAAATCCATGAGCTCACAGAAAGGCACACAAGTATGCATGCAAGTAATAAGAGCCTGGTTCCAGCAGCCTCTAGAGCAAAACATAGGCAGCATGCGACATGTGGCAAACAGAAACAGGCCTAAGCACATCGCAGTAGCAAACCTTGTAGGTATGGCAGGGAGATCCTGTAGCTTTCTAGCAAGCTCCAAGACTAGCTCAGTAAAAAGGGCATGCTCAGGACAGTATAAGAGTGAGTCAGCAAAACCCCAGTCAAGTTTAATTGTTAACTGTCATAATTGTGGAGCCAACCATGAGTCTAAAAGAGAGAAGTGCTTGGCATTTGGTTAGCAATGTCACAAGTATAAAAAAAATGGAATCATTTTCAAAAGTTTTGTAAATCAAGCAAGCCTCATTTAGTTATTAAAAAGGTTACTCAAAAAAGCAAGTTGATCAAATAGAAAGCTGCAACCCTACTTTCTATGTAGATGGTGTATCAGTGGTTGGTGAAAAGGAAAATGCAGTAGATTTGCTGGCAAAGAATGAAGTATTTTTCAGTGTCCTGATGAATGGTAAACCCACAGAGCTTACAGTAGACATTGGTTCAAAGTGTAATGTATTGTCAGCAGAAACATTTGCTAAAGTGTGGGCTGGTGAGCAACTTAATTTGGGAAATTGTGCGAAGCTTGTTACTTACGGAGGTGAAGAAATACAAACTGAAGGCTCAGTAGTGCTTTCATGCTATTCAGCTGAGAATAGCTACAGCTTGCAATTTTATGTATTTCAAAGACCTGTGCAGTCATTATTAGATCTCAGAGTCTGTTTGAGAATGAAACTGCTTTCTTTTACCAAAGAAGTACATCATGTAAGCAAATGTCCCAGTTCCAGCTTCATTGAAACTATTTTCTCAGAGTACGCTGATGTTTTCAATGACAAGCTAGGCAAAGTTTGAGTTTTGTTCTCCATGAAAGTAGACCCAGAGGTCAGTCCAGTGGTCAGACCAGCAAGAAGACTTCCAATAGCTATGCAGGACAAAGTCAAGGTCTGGTTAGACAAAATGGGGCAGCAAGGTGTGATTTGTCCAGTCACACAACCAACTGAGTGGGTATCTTCCATGGTAGCTGCTCATAAGAAAAATTCAGATGAAATCAGAATATGCATTGACCCAAGAGACTTGAACAAGGCATTAAAAAGACCTCATTGTCGTATGCGTACAGACTAGGAGATTAGAGCCCTCATGTCAAATGCCACTTTTTTTCTGTCTTAGATGCAAAGAGTCCATTTTGGCAAGTAATGCTTGATCACAAATCTTCACTAGTGACTACATTCAGTACCCCATTTTGTAGATACAGATTCCTCAGGATGCCTTTTGGAATAAATTCTGCCAGTGAAGTTTTTCAGTGTGCAATGGAGCAAATTATTTCCGGCTACCCAAGTGAAATAATAGTTAATGATTTACTGGTCAGAGGTAATGGTGAAGCAGAGCATGACAGAAACCTCAGAAAAGCTCTGGACAAAGCATGTGAAATTAATTTAAAACTCAATCCTCTGAAGTGCAAATTCAGATTACCAGAAGTTACTTATGTAGGTCATTTATTTACCAGTACAGGCTTATGACCATATCCTTCTAAACAAGCAGCCATTCTTGAGATGCCAGCTCCAGACAATGTCCAAATTCTATAGCGTTTTCTTGGTATGGTTAACTATTTGGGCAAATTTATTCCTAACTTTAGTGAGTTATCAGTCCCTTTAAGAGAGCTGACATGCAAAAATGTTGCCTGGTCATGGTTGGAACAGCATCAAAGCGCATTTAATAACCCGCCTACATTAAGATAATATGATGTCCACAAACCAGTAGTTCTTTCCTGTGATGCTTCAAAGTTCGGTCTTGGTGCAGTTATTTTTCAACAAGGCAGACCTGTTGCCTATGCATCTAAAACTCTTACCCAAACTGAGATGCAGTATGAGCAAATTGAAAAGGAACTTTTGGGAATTGTGTTCGCATGTTCAAAGTGCCATGATTATATTCATGGCCAAGCAATTCAGATAGAAACTGACCATCAACCTCTAGTTATTATTTTAAAGAAGCCTATGCATTCCGCTCCAGCAAGACTACAAAGAATGAGGCTCAGATTGCAAAAGTACAATTTCAAAATGGTCTATATGAGGGATAAACATCTTTATCTGGCTGATATCTTATCAGGATCACCCAGAAATACTACGGAACAACTTGATGCAGAGAATTTTAACTTTGATGTCATGGAAGTGCATAATTTTTCTACCACAAGACTTGATGAGCTGAGATATCATACAAAGACTGATCCAATTTTGCAAAATCTCAACCTCTTCATCAATGTAGGATGGCCATCAAAGCAATCCTGTATACGGCAAGAAGTACAACCTTACTTTCCATACAGAGATGAGGTGCTGATGGAAGATGGTACCATTTTCAAAGGTCCAAAAGTTGTTGTTCCTACTTCCTTACAATGTGAATACATTCAGATTTTACATTGTGGACACCCAGGTTCTGATTCTACCAAAAGAAGGGCAAGAGGACCAGTATTTTGGCCTTCTCTAGCAAAAGACATTGATAAAGTGCTTTCTTCTTGTTCAGTGTGCAACAGTACTAAGCTGCATTTGCAAACACTTCAGCTAAGCCATATTCCTGAACTACCTTGGTCAACAGTAGCAACTGACATATTTGAGTGGAACAATCAACATTACTTAGTGTTGGTAGACTCTTATTCAAACTGGTTTGAGATTGATTTGCTACCTAACCTATCAGCCAGTGCTGTTAATACTAGGATGAAACGTCATTTACCAGTCCATGGTAGTCCACACAAAGTTATTTCTGTCAACGGTTCTCAGTTTACCAATCAACTGTTTCAGAGATTTGATAAAGAGTGGGACTTTATCCATATTATTCGCAGTCCTGAATATCCTCAGTCAAATGGCCTTGCCGAACATGCAGTACAGAGTGGAAAGCAATTTCTAGAGAGGTCAAAGGGTGACAATATTGATATCTTCTTAAATTTATTGAATATCAGACATATACCCCATGACAACCAGCTTGGTTCACCTGCTCATATACTTCAATCTAGGCAAATCAGAACAGCCTTGCCTATCAGTTCTAGTTTGTTGGTGCCTAATGCTTAAAACAACATAGCAATCAAAGCCTAATTTTTTAAAAGGCATTCTTCTCAGAAGTCCAACTATGACAAAATGAGATTTCTCCGTCCGTTAAAAGAAGGAGAGAGTGAGAATGCAAATGGTGAAAGGCTTTGATCAAATCGGTCAATTGAGAGGTATATGTACCAAGCTGAGATCCTTCTTTGTGGAATCTGAGGGTATAGAGTACAGGAGAAACTGCAGACATCTTCTTCCTGTATCAGAAACGATATCATAGTATCATACCTGTGATACAGACTCTAGATCCCAGAGCAACCTTGACAATGTTCATGCGAAGAATGTGTCACAGTATCTATTCCCATTCCTGATGATGTCCCAGATGTCCCCAGAGTTGAACATTCCTTGAAGACAGTCCCCATTGCTAGATCCAGTTCTGACTATTATGTTACATGGTCAGGTCGTATTTCAAGACATAGTGTAAAATACACAGCAACTTGGACATAGTTGTTTTATATTTGTCTAATATTGTACGATTGCATGTCAGATAATTAGTTCTGTATAACTGCATGTCAAAAGATAATTTCTGTAAATTGCATATCATTGAATACTGTCATTTTGTATATGGATCATTTCTCAGAGAGTGAGAATGTAAATCAGAACATGTGTATGTGCCTTTAAGAAGCATTTCCAGATGTAGCACGTGCATATAAATACTGAGCATGTGCATTCAGCAGTGACATTTTGAGAGAACAGCGAGAGTGTTAACATGTGTGAGCATCGTAGTCAGTCTGTTTATATGTTTATTTAAGTTTAAGTTACAAAGCCTCATTCCTGAGATGTTTGTGTGTAATAAAGCTGCTTGCACTGAATCCACGAATGTTCGTCTGTTTTATCCTGACCAGACAAGTGACAGGCTATTCTGCTGTCTAAATGGAGGTTTTCTCATTTGGTGATAAGAATACCCTTTGGTGGGTTTAGATTCCAAGGGGACCAAGTCCTGAGACAGTTATAAGCTGAAAATGAATCCCCCTTGCTTGGACAAAACTAAGGCAGTTGTTAGAGAAATATGACATACAGTGTTAAATTATTATTAGGCGACTGTCATTCTCTGACACCTGTGTTAGACACTTGTGGTAATCCATTAAGACTAATATTCTAAAGTGAAATGGAGCATACAAGGCCCCTACTCCTCCAGCACCAACAATAGCAGAAGCAGAAGCAGAAAAACAAACCTGGTAAAAGCAACTTTAGCTTTAAATACCTCTGTAGTTTATTTTGCATTGAGGCAGTTGTTTCCCTTACTATAGGTATCGACCCGAGCACCCGCTACATTTTCCAACAGGTGTCTTTGTATGTCTTTTTCCATCTTGATTTCCTAGTATATTATCTGTCTGCAGCATGCAAGGTCCATTTTTCATTTCATTGTCATCCATACAGGTGCACACACACACACACACACACACACACACACACACACACACACACACACACACACACACACACACACACACACACACACACTGCACTGGATTCCTTTTGACCCTTTAATCTTCAGATGAGCCATCTACATTATCAATGAGGCCTTTTAATTATGAGTACGAAACAAGCAAGGACAGTGCTAATGAAAAAAAGCTCAAGTATCTTGGTATCTGTAGTGAGGAGGGAGGGAGGCTTAGTGTTGAAACTGATGAATGATGAGTAAGCATTGTGCATTTTTATTTGCTGAGGTATACCTCTGCCAATTTAAATAAGGGTAAAGTCCTCTAGAATGGTGTTTGCATCTAATGTAAGGGTCTCAGTTTAATAATATATATGTCACGTTTATCAGGGCTCTTGGACAAGTTCTGTACTTGGCTAGGAAGTGATATATATATATATATATATATATATATATATATATATATATTTTTTTAATATATATATATATATATATATATATATATATATATATATATATTATAGTTATTGAGATATGGTGAAGTTCTAGGCTGTTGCCCTGTTCAATCAGTCTAGAGGTGATGGCCTTGTGGATAAAGAAGGTCAAGCCATTACCACCTGTGTTGCAGCCCCTTTCATTTGTAGACCTAAGTGAGTGGAAGGCAGTAAAGTCTGGTATAAAGAGGGATTTGTCACTGCACTGAAACCAGGTTTCAGAGAGAGCATAATTATCTTATTTTTTCCAGGGTCCGGAAGGCCTTACGGGAGGATTTTTTTCTTTTTTAGATTCCTTACATTGACCAGCACTATATTGAAATTGGCTGGATCTGAATTTGGATTTGTGAGGTTTCCATTCTGATAGGCAGTTACTAAGTCAATCATCTTCTGGTTTTATTGCAGCAGATCTATCAACCTATAGACCTATTGCCATTCTCACCCCCTCCTTTCAAAGATACCACAGAAATGTGTCCACACCCAACTACCTCATCATGTAATAGAAAATGACCTACTTTCACAATCCCAGTGTGGATTCCAGCCTAACCACAGCAGAAATACCACCATGTTAGCTTTCCTTGACTCAGTCTAACAAAACCACAATGATCGCTAACTAGTCAGATCTGTCTGTGTTGACCTCTGTGAAGCACTTGATACAGTGTCCCATTCAAATCTGTTACACAGACTTCTTTGACCTCTCAGATCACTCTGTAAAATAATTTCAAGCAAGGTTACTTAAACAACAGAACTCACTGTGTACAATGACAAAAAAACTAAGTCATACTTTCTACCAGTAATAACTGGTAGCACCAATGGTCTATCACTGATCCTTTACTTTTCAACTTATCCATAAATGGTCTCACTTCAGTGACCAGCCAGACTAAATTAATACAATACCCAGATGGTTCTACCATTATCTACAAACTTCTACTATTACAGCATTACAAGCCCTCATATATAAATCACTTTTATTTACTGAAACTTGGCTGCAGGACTCTGACATGCTCCTTAACTCCAGTAAGACCAAATTAATGAATCTTCCTCTAAACCATCTTCCTGCATCTCCCCTTAACCATCTTTCTGTATGAAAAATTAGTTCACCCACTCATCTGCAAATGATACTAATTATGGAACTGCACTCCTCAAAAAACTCAATGATATTTCTGTTGCTGAAAACTTAGAATTAACCTACATATCCAACACGTAGTTAAAAAATCACCAAACACTTGGAAGTCTGTACAAAATCAAACCCTAACAGATGCTGCTGGCTTATTATTATCAGCTACATATCTGTTACAGGGATTACTCTGTGCAGCTCCTATTTTCATAAGTCCTAACTCCACTGAAACTCTGTAACTTGACCAATACTATAATAAAGTAGCTAAATGTACTGCTTATCTTTCAGATCGATTTCTGACTTCCCTTAAAGTAAATTCAAAGGCTTGAATTTCCAAACTACCTCAAGAATGGTCAACCAAATTCTATATCAAACCAAAAAAATGCTGTCCTTTGGACTCTCTGCTATATTTGTATCTTCCTGCCAGAGATCTATACTCTATAGGTAAGTTCTTTACCATCACAAAAAAAAAAAAAACAGTACCTTTTATGATGCCCTGTACTCCAGAACTATATCCAAACCCATAAACACAACACTTGAAAGTCTCAGACAGATCAGCAACAACCTAAAATTCAAGAGACCTTTTCATATCACCTGACCTATACCGCTGCTCCTGCCATCTAGGTTAATCACCCACAAGCCAATATCTGTCAGTATCCTTTTTATTTACATCTAAACCCCTATAAGTCATCAGACCATCTTCTCCTTTTGTGGCTACTTGTTGACTGGGAAAGCCCACTGGACTGATTGACCTGGTTCAGGGGTAACACAGGATTATTGCTAAGTGACTTGCTCAGACTCACACAGTAGGCACATGAAGGGGGAGTGCCTTGGACACAGGAAGCAGTTCATTAACACTTGGAGCTTCAATCCTTTGTGCTATCTACCCTTCCTTGCTCCTTATCACCCTCTGCTCAAGGCTTCAACTGTCCTCTTTTATCTATATCCCATCCATACTTGTACTCACTTATTATTCAGTATTAAAGCTTTAAAAACTGTGTGATCTATATACTGGATCCACAATAGCTCTGAGGTAGCACCAAGCAGAATTAATTAGAAGTCAGACCTTTAATTAATTTCTGTAGAAAATTCTCCAAAATAAAGTTTGTGGTCCAAAACAACTTTATTCCATAAATTTAATTATTTGGTAGGTGAGTGTATTTATTGACAAACAAGTAGAAGTGCATGTATTTATACAGAATCTTCACTCAACTGTATTAATTCTGTATTACAAACAATTTTTATTGGATAAACAGGTTTGAGCCTGGCGTTTGATTGGAAATACTAAAAGAGGATCCTGATTGGATCAGAACTTGGGTTTCAGCAAATACAAGCAGGGTGTGGTGATTTGTTCGTACGTGAATGAAAAAGATTAACTATTGTCATTGACTTAAGCTGAACTTAATTTATGTAATTTATGTTTGCTTTGAGAGTGTTATTGGAGAAATACAGAGAAGGTCAGAAGGAGTTGCATTGTGTCTTTGTAGACTTGGAGAAAGCATATGACAGGGTGCCTAGAGAAGAGTTGTGGTATTGTATGAGGAAGTCGGGAGTGGCAGAGAAGTGTGTAAGAGTGGTACAGGATATGTACGAGGGTAGTGTGACAGTGGTGAGGACTGCAGTGGGAGTGACAGATCCATTTAAGGTGGAGGTGGGATTACATCAAGGATCAGCTCTGAGTCATTTCTTATTTGCAGTGGTGATGGATAGGTTGACAGATGAGATCAGACAGGAGGCCCCGTGGACTATGATGTTTGCAGATGACATTGTAATCTGTAGTGAGAGTAGGAATCAGGTTGAGGAGACTCTGGAGAGGTGGAGATATGCTCTAGAGAGCAGAGGAATGAAGGTCAGCAGGGCTAAGACAGAATATAAGTGTGCAAATGAGAGGGAGGGTAGAGGAATGGTGAGGATGCAGGGTGTTGAGTTGGTAAAGGTGGACGAGTTTAAGTACTTGGGATCAACAGTTCAGAGTAATGGTGAATGTGGAAGAGAGGTGAAGAAGAGAGTGCAGGCAGGGTGAAATGGGTGGAGAAGAGTGTCAGGAGGGATTTGTGACAGACGGGTACCAGTAAGAGTGAAAGGGAAGGTCTACAAGAGGGTAGTGAGACCAGCTATGTTATATGGGTTGGAGACAGTGGCATTGACAAAAAGGCAGGAGTCAGAGCTGGATGTGGCAGAGTTAAAGATGTTAAGAGTTGCACTCGGTGTGACTAGGATGGATAGGATTAGGAATCAGTATATTAGAGGGTCAGCTCATGTTGGACAATTTGGAGACAAAGCAAGTGAGACAAGATTGCGTTGGTCTGGACATGTGCTGAGGAGGGATGATGGGTATATTGGGAAAAAGATGCTAAGGATGGAGCTGCCAGGTAAGAGGAAAAGAGGAAGGCCTAAGATAAGGTTTATGGACGTGGTGAGAGTGGACATGCAGGCGGTTGGTGTGACAGAGCAAGATGCAGAGGATAGGAAGAAATGGAAAGAGATGATCTGCTGTGGCGACCCCTAACGGGAAAAGCCGAAAGATGATGATTTACTTAAGTTGAACGTTGAAAAAACAAAATATAAGGAAATGCTCCTTAAATACTTCAAAAACAATGTCCACCTATATTTACATAGGGCCCAAATAAATGTAAAAAAGCAAAAAAAGACAATAGTGCATTTGTGGGGAAACAACGGCAAAAATTATATGAGAAGGCTTGAAGAAACTGCAGTTGCCCGTTGGTAACAAATGTGCAGGGAAAATAGTACTCTAGGATTAAAAATGTTATTAAGTTGTACTAGAGGTAATAAGGTCACTTTGCGCCTTAAGTGATGAATAAACGTTGGAGTTCATGATTAAGTAATGAGGGTAATTAATTAGGAACAATATTTTTATTGATACCGAGCATTGTTACATTATCAGTTTTGTTATTCGACACTGTGTAATTATTGTCTTTTCCAGTGGAGTCTTGCCACAGTAATGAGGAATGAATGCGACAACTGGCAGAAGGGAGCTGTTAATGAATGGACAGTGGAAGACGAAGTGTGCAAAAAATAAATAAGTAAAAAACTGATACTGTAGTGAAGGGTAAATTATATGTTATTAAGATGCATAATCCCAGGAAGGTAATGCATGGCACAAGAAGCTAATGCATAGATGGCAAAAGTTCTAGACATCTTTGAGGAATGTTTGTCTTTCTTTCGGCTTTTCCTGGTTAGAGGTCGCCACAGCAGAACTCTGGTCCGCTAATGATTGGCAGTCGATTTTTAAGGTGCCAGCCCGATGCCCAACCTTCAACGAAGGCACACCCATTCATGCATGTCTTTCGAATGCCACTCGACTGCGCCTGAGGGGAGGACATGCAGACTCCACACAGAAGGCACTCCAGCCGAGAATCAAATGGGAGAACCTCTTGCTGTGAGGCAACAATGCTACAACTGCACCACCGCGGCTTGACATCTTTCAGAAATATGTTTAGGATATTCAGACTTCTCCCTTAAAGAGCAGCAGGAAGAAATTTGTGTTCTTGAATGGGCTAAAACTTCCAAACCTCTCTAAAAGGGATAAATTAAATATAATGAACCCTGTGGCTTTTGAAGAGATAGGAAAGTCCATAAAATCATCTGTTTAAGTCAGGGAAGATGCCAGAGGAGGATTGCCTACCATTCTATTTATATAAATATAACACAGCAGATGTAGTATAACTTTAAATCTATGACTCAGGAGACAGTGGATTGTTTAATTTTTAGCTTTGTGAAAACATTGCTGTAACAAATATGTTTCCTACATCCATCAAAGTAGTAGAAGATCCAATTTCATATCATTCAACAGCACTACAGACACTAAACAGACTGATAAGTTCATGTGAATATTATGACGGCTTGCTATATGACACTGATCATGTATATAATTTCAGAAGATCAATGTGGTTTTATAAAGGGCAGTCATATGTTTAACAAATACTTATTGGTGGTGTATGCACACATGGCAGAGATATTAAAAATGGTCCTAGATATAGCTGCAGAGAAGGCTTTTGACAAAATTAAATGATATTACCTGCTTGAGGTACTGGGGGATTACTGGGATTCACCTGGAGCTGGAATCTAGTGTTAAAGATCTGTATGCAGGTTCAATTTATGATGGTTGAAGTAGACCAACACATCTCATATCTGCAACATACAAATAATGGCATCAAATGAGGGTGTCTTTTATCTCTACTCTTATTTCTATTAGTGCTTGAAGCTGCTAGCTACAGCAATTCTAAAAACCCAGATATAAGGACAAACTGCTGACCATGTCTATAAAACAAAATTCTTTGCTAATGATAACCTGCACTTAAGGTCTACTAGAGCTAAATGCACAATACCTAATCAACAGAGCATATTCTTACTGTTAGCCAGCAGATGGCCATAATATATATAACGAACTGTAATCAGACAGTATACATTTTTGCAGAGAGTTCATGCTCCATGAAAAATATAATGTGGGGGCTCAGTCCCAATAGCTCTAAATTGGAAGCATAATACCTCCAAAGCAGCACCAAATGAGAAAGGGGAATACATGCATTATTTCCTCTGAGACGTTGTGACCTAAGAGACAGTGAGCAAGTGTGTGTGTGTGTCTGTGTGTGTGTGTGTGTGTGTGTGTGTGTGTGTGTGTGTGTGTGTGTGTGTGTGTGTGTGTGTGTGTAAACAGCTAGACAGAAAGACAGACATATAGATATTCAAAGATATGTATACACACACACACACACACACACACACACACATATATATATATATATATATATGTATATGTATATGTATATATATATATATATATATATATATATATATATATATATATTCCAATGCTGAAATCCTCATCTCCAAACTTTATATTAACAATGCCAAATCCATCTATATCATCTGCATGTATCTTCCTCCTGTTAATAACATTGCCATCATGGAAAATACTCTTTGCTGGCTATCCCAACACATGCCTCAAGAAACAATAATCCTAGGAGATATAAACATTGACTGGAACTGCTATTGTAGCAGCCTCCCTACAACCCACATTAACCTATATGTTTTTTCTCAAACTATTACATCCCCCACCAGGATCAATAAAGCTAACCAGAAAGGAAGAATATTAGACTGGATTCTCATTAACCATCACCCTCATAATTATGATTCAGGAACCCTCCCTGATGATATAAGTGACCACTTACTTACCTATATTATCAGGCACAAAACCCATACTCCCAATCTAACATCTGTCAAAAATATCAGATCCAAAAAGAACTTTCACCCTGAGCTATTTGAACAAGAACTAAGAGCTTGCAATTGGTCTCATTAAAACACCTCCCTTTAGAAGAAGCCATCAGTTACTTTAACTCTAACTTCCTCACCATTCTCAACCAACATGCTCCAACCAGATTAATTAGAGTTAAAACCAAGTCTGCCCCATGGCTTTCAAAAGTAACCAAACTGAAAATCCACCTTAGAAATAAACATTGGGCCAAATGGAGAATGACTAAAAACCCTGTTGACCAACAAACCTTTAGACAGTTAAGAAATGACACTAAGAAAACTATACTCTCTGATAAAAGAAATTACTACCAACAATTCCAACAAACTAATCAAAACAACCCTCAAAAATTCTGGACTAGCATTAATCAATTACTCCACCCAGGTCATTCCACCACACCTAACCCTCAAAATACTGACCATACTAATCCCATGAATACAGCCAATACAATTAATACCTTCTTTACTAATACTATCCAAACACTAGCTAGTCAGTTATCACCTAATAGCTTTACTCTGCCTTCTTATAACTCTACCTCACCCCCTCCTTTTCACTTGAAACCTGTATCAACTACATATATTCTAACCCTCATACAAAAACTAAAACCATGCTCTCCCTCAGCAGATCAACTACCTGCTGATTTCCTACGACTATCAGCCAAAGCTATAGCTTATCCTATTTCCATTCTGATCAATAGGACTATTACTGAAGGTCACATACCTAGCTTATGGAAAGTCTCTCATATTATCCCCCTCCATAAAGGTGGACACTCCTATGAGCTCTCCAACTGCCGCCCTATTGCCCTTCTTTCACCCTTGGCAAAGATCATGGAGAAATGTATCCATAGGCAATTACTTGACCAATTAACTCAAAATAACTTACTTTCCAGCTGTCAACATGGTTTCAGACCCTCACATAGCGCCACCACCGCCCTTCTTTCCTTTACAGATTGCATAAACAAAAACCATAACATTAATAACCTTTCTTCAGCACTATTCATTGACCTGTCCAAAGCATTTGACGTGGTCAATCATCAGATTATCATCATCATACTCAAATTCCTATCTTTAGATGCACCTACCATAAAATGGTTCCATTCCTACCTAGACAAAAGACAACAGGCAGTAATTTGGCATAAGACTCTTTCTACCCTCCAACCAGTTACCCTAGGTGTCCCTCAAGGGTCCATACTAGGACCTCTCCTCTTCTCAATATTTATTAACAACCTTCATCTAGCCATCCCCCAAGCCACATGCTTACAATATGCTGATGACACCACACTAATATGTTCAGCCAAATCCACATATGAACTCCTCTCTCTTACCCAGAAGACATTTAACACAGTTGAACAATGGTTTACACAGCGTTGCCTTCTTTTGAACCCCCAAAAAAACTAAACTCCTCTTTAATCCGACTCACAAGTCCTCTCCACTTGATTTCTCAGTTGCATTCACCAATGGTACCATTATATCACCCAAGCCAACCACCAAACTATTGGGTATCACCATAGATAGCAATCGGAACTTTGGCACCCATATCAACAATACAATAAAAACTGCCAACAAAAAACTTGTCTCCCTCTATAGGATTAAACCTTACCTTTCCCCCACAGCTAGAACAGCCATAGCTCACACTCATCTAATCTCTGCTCTCCTCTATGCCTCATCTATTTTTACTAACCTTTCAAAAAATAACCTCAGCAAACTCGAAACTTCCTACAATAACATCGCTAGATTTGCAACAAGAAACCCTTACAGAACCCACCACTGCATAAATATAAAGCAGCTAGGATGGCTTGAACTACAAAACATGATTAAATTCCATCAACTAACCATTGCCCATAAAACTCTCTATAAACCATTCATTACTCCTATTCTATCTACCCTCATCACTCCATATACAAATCTGAAATCACTACGTTCCTCACACAAAAATCTTCTACATACCTCTAAACCTAACAACAAGGCTGGTGAATCTCTTTTCTCTAATGCTGTTGGAAAAACTTGGAATCTTCTCTCTAGTAACCTTTCCTCTCTTCCCTCCCCATCACTCTTCAAAAATAGACTGAAACTCTACCTTACAACACACTGGTTGTGCCCCTGTACTAAACCTGACTAGGCATTTATCCATCTGATTAAACTTAGCTCTGCTTATCCCAGACTACTTATAAGCTGCTATATATTCTATTATAGATTTTTTTTCTCTTCAACTACTCTGTATCTAGATTTATTCTCTTAAACTACACTGTGTCTAGTCTCTCTAAATACAAAGTATTCTCTTATACAAAATTTTTATTAGGAATTTTTTTTCAATGGCTAACCATAGCTGAAATGTACCATGATTCCTGTTTACTGAAATGCAACAAAATGTAATGAATGAGATGAGTATCTGTAAATTTAGCTGTATTTGTAAATGTCTCATATTATAAATGATATTGTGTTTTTTTTGTGTTTGTTGGAGCTTTTCTCCTCGGGCCTCCACTGAAAATGGACATATATCCAGTTGGACTAGCCCGGTCAACAAATGTAAAATAAAATAAAATAAATATATATATATATATATATATATATATATATATATACACCCACACAGTACACCTATAACTTATCAACTTATCAAGCTATACATTTGCCATACTTATTTGGTATGCTGTCAGCTTAGCATTTATCGGTATATACTATTATAAAAGGTGTCTTTATCGATAATAGCATATACATAGTCTTTAGTATGATGAAGCGTTTATTTTCATTAGAGCAGTATTTTATATTAGATTTTTTAAAAGTTTTTATTTTATTTATTTATTTATTTATTTATTTATTTATTTCTGGGTGGGGGGGTTAATTACTGCCAGTGCATAGTTGTAGAATGCCAACATTGTTCCACTCTTCTTAAAAATGTCTTCCTATGTATGTATTAGATAGGATTTTTATGATGCGTTAATGTTCAAGGAGAGAGAGACTTTCAATACGTGTGTGTGTGTGTGTGTGTGTGTGTGTGTGTGTGTGTGTGTGTGTGTGTGTGTGTGTGTGTATATATATATATATATATATATATATATATATATATATATATATATATAAATATATATATATATATATATATATATATATATATATATATATATATATATATATATATATATATATATACATACACACACACACACACACACACTATCAAAATGTCTGTGAAGACTGCCAGCCTAGCTAGACAGGATTTTGTAGATAATTCTGTCATTTGTAAATATTAATGTGAGCCACATGGTTGTTCTCTTAAATGTAAGAAAATTATGGTAAATGTTGAACTTCAAAAATGTAACCACATTGAACTCTGCAGGAGGAAAGCTGATAAGTCAAGCATTGTATAATTGTTCGATCTCAAAACTCGGAGCCGAGATGTCTGAATGAAGGAATTCTTCCTATTGTTTTGAGGCCAGAGTTAATGGCTGGAATTTACATGTATAATGTATTTTATTGCTCTGTCTTCCTGACCACCTGCAAGATCAAAAGGGCTGTTACATTCTGAGTTTCTGTTAGCCTGGGAAACAGGGAATAATGATGTAATCTGAAATGAGTTAGTGGCACTGTGTTATCAATTTAAGGACAGAGAGAGAGAGAGAGAATCAGAGCATTTTGCACTTGTTTTCAGAACTGACAACATCACCAGCACTGCCTTTCTCTATATGTAAGTTTATTTTAGAGCTCTGTTTGCTCTTAGATATAGATAGGAAATAGGAAGTCTAGTCTAGCTGTTTTCTGTATTGATGTCAGAACTTTTCTACTGTATTATTTTATGAATTTCTCTGTGATCTCTGAACTCTTGACTAGCACTGTGTAGTAAGAAGTATTGTCTTGTGTTCTTATTTATTATTAAATATTTTTAAATATTTCAACTGTGGCTGTTTTATGTAGAGATAATTTAAGCTCTAGAGTACATTGCATGTATATAGTGATACTGTCCAAGCTAGTCCAAATAAGCCTTGCTGTTTGACACACGTACCAGTTGGATAATAATATTGCACAGTAATAATTGGACACCCTTTGATAAGGGCCTTATTAGTAGCTGATATTAGTGGTTGGTTGCAAGTGGTACTACTGCATAGTCTGGGCAGAAGAGGCATAGCTGGAGAACCACTGCCAGCCTTCCCCAGGAGTGTCTGTGTGTTTGTATATGAGTCATATCTCAGAGACTGTGTGTGTCAGCTACTTGGGCAGGGTCGCGAAGCACTTGTTGGACAGAAAGGGTGCTAGAGGTTTTAGCTTGACCACTAGGCTGAGATCTGGACACTATAGCTGTGTAGTGGGGAGTCTTATTGGGGATCTAGAGAGAAAGGGAGAAACCAGCCCCAGACTGACTGTGATCTCTGTATCCTCTTAAGTGAACTTGTACTTCACTGTTTATGTATTTGTTATCCTTCCCAATGTGGACGTCCCTCACTTGTGTTAGTGGTGAGGATTGAGGCTCCTTGATTGCTGGGCCAGTGCACGAGCGTCACAATGTCGATTGACCATCAGCAAATGTGCATTTCTTTGACTCCTTTACACGAAATCCACAATGCTGATTCTTCATAATGTCGCAAAAACACTGAAAGTCAACATTTCTGACTGCTCCATACCTACAAACAAGTGCTAACATGGGTCAAAAAGGGGGTGGGATTTTGCATTTTGGAATAGCAGAGTTCAACATTTTCAACTGTCACTGTTTGGAGTTCATGTTAGTGGTATCACCAATGTGTGATCAACATTTTGATTGTAAAAAGCTGCTGTTTATATATAATTTATATTCATGTATGGTAGTTATCATGAAAGGCTGAATACTGAAAAGAGAAAATGACAAATCGTAGAGCAAAAAAAGAGAATCACAAAATACTGAATGACTGATAAAAGTGAATCATAAAATGTTGAATAGTTCTCTCCTACAAAAAAGTAATCTATCAGTAAATCCCAGCAAGAAAATCAAGATCATGTGTTGTCTTTCTAGTGACACTGTCAGTGAAAGGGTTTTTAGTAATATAATGTGTAGGGTTAGGGGCTGGAGTAAAGTTAGTACACGAGGAAGGTGCATGCTGGGGGGACACGTTTTTCACTCAGTACTTACCCCCATCTCTGAAGTATGTTACATAAAAAACAGTGTGTTACTCTTGCTTGCTTTAATGCAAACCTTGTTGATTAGATTGGCACAGTAAATTCATCTCATCCCAATCCTAACTTGTTTTTTTTTCTGTCCTGGAGGTAAGAGGTGCTCTTTGAGAGTGAGTGTTGAAAAGAATTAACTCTGCCTTGTATACTCTATGAATCTGTGAATCTATAACTGTGTGCAGTGTCCAGCAGTCTTTTTTGCTGTTTTGTTTTATTTTCTTATCATAGTAATAGGACACTGGTAGAGAACCCATGTTCTTTTATTGTTATGCATTCTAAGTGCCTGAATCAGTTGTCCTTAGCAACAGAGCATAGTGCTTTATTAGCAATCTCCAGATAAGCAGTCATTTGATAAGAATTGTGGGGTGATGGATTACTCTAATTCACTTTAAAAGTTAGTAGAACAATAGGCTTTTCATCAACATGCATTCTCTGAACAATAAGAAGCATGTAACCCTTATTCTAGCAATAGTGACTTGCCCGTAATCCTAAGTGATTTAGCAGAAAGACGGGAATGGGGCAAGAAAAATAAAATGTGTGGCAAAAATCAGAGATGGTCTACAAAATCAAGTAGAGCTGATAGTTTTTTTTCCCTGCTTACCTCTCAACTTCTTTGTTCAAGAATACTGGACATAGCAAAAAAAAAAATAATGGGTTGTCAACAAAAGTTCGAACAAAATCAGAAACAACTCATTTAAAATATTAATAGGATAACGGCTTTTGCATCAGCATGCAGTTTGTGAAGAAGTTGGATACTCGTAACATCTAACAGTATTATCTTGTCTAAAATCCTCATGAATTTACCAAAAAATCTAATATTCTATGAGGGACATAAAAATATGAGAAAAAATATGGGATATTCTGCAAAATCAAGGACAGTCTAGAGTTACACAAGGACGGAAACAGGAATGTACACACAAACACAAACGCACACACAGATGTGTACAGTCATACACCTGAACTAGTGCACTCTCACATGTGCAAGTGAGTACACATACACACACACACACACACAAACACACACACACACACACACACACACACACACACACACACACACACACACACACACACACACACACACACACACACACACACACACACACACACACACACACACACACACACACACACACTCTCACACTGAAGCCAGGATTTGGGTACCCCTTCTGAGAAAATGTATGCAGCTGTGTAGACTGTGGATGCCTTTCAATGCCCCTGTAGCTCACTCCTGACTCATATGGTTGTCAGAAAGCTTGACGCCATCATAAACTACTTTAAGAATGCTCCTTTTTCACAATCTCTATCCGAAAATTAGTACCCAGCACAACATGTCTGCTACTAATTTGTTAATTTATCTAAATATTTACAGACTCCCCACTCCCTCTTTCCTCTTCTTTTCTCTTCTTCCAGCAGTCTCTTACTACAGTAAATATTATGATATTGATTTTTCATTGTTGTTTATTCCTCAAATTGCCTCTGCATTACTATTCTATATATATTTTTTAGTTGCTTTGTTGTGTTTTTTGCTTTGATACTTTTTTTGTTTAGCTTTTTATTATTTGTTAGCTACTGTTTAATAGGGGCCTCTTCCTCCTCGGGCCTCTGCTGAAAATGGACATGTATCCAGCCAGACTAGCCCGGTCAACAAATGTAAATAAATAAATAAATAAATAAATAAATAAGAATGCCACATAGTAACAGCACAAAAAATCCTTCTACCTAGCTTAATTAATAACTAAAGATAGTTCATACACATCAAAAGAAGTCGCCATTCCTCTCTACTCTGCCTTGATCAGATCATTTTATAGAATACAATGCCTTTTTGGTATGCATTTATCCAAACATATTAGACAACAAAAAATAATCCAGGGCTTCCCAACTAAAATCCCTTCACCAATTATCCCAAGCAACAGGGATGGAGAGGATGAATCATCATGGTCCAAGTCAGTAAAAACAAGGTTTTAAATATGCTCTCTGTAGATGTCTTCTTCTTCAAGGGATAGTGGGATCTGACTTTTCCATTTTCCTTTTTCCCGGCATAACCTCTGTCAGGACTGTTGAATAGTTCCTGAGTTCTTTGCAAAAATATACCCATGGAAGTCTCAAATTAGTATGGACATAGGCTACTTCTGTACAAATGACACTTCATAGTATTCTCTGGCAAACAGTAATCAAATAATTGCAGGTGATGTAAAATAGTACGTTTGGATGGCTCTCTGGAAATACAAATTTAAGTTTTCCAATGATAATACTAAACTGATCTGGGTGATGTAATTCCTGCATTTGCATAGTAAATCTTGTGGGAATCCAAACTAAGTGTGAATGTTGGTACTGCTTTGATTTGGACAGTTTGAAGTGAAACAAATACTTGGATGGTGACCAAGGCTCCCATACTGTGTCTATACATGGAACAGAAGAGCTCTATGGGATGGGACTGTAAGGTGACCAGAGCTCCCATACTGTAAGTGTCTATACGTGGACTAGAAGAGCTCTATGGAATGAGACTGTAAGGCCTATATTAGTAGAATGTCTAGCTACAGATGATGATGATGATGTTGATGATGAAGATCAGTCTAATGGTAACTAGGTCATCTTACAGACAGTTAATACCACACCAATACCATTGTTACATGTAACCAAATGCCTCACAGCAGGTTTAGTGATGGATGACTCTTCTCAGAGAGCTTACAAATCTGATTTCATGAATCAATATGGCTCAATTTATTTGTGTGTGCTTGTGGCATAGTATGCTAAAGAATATCTGGGATACTCTTTCAGGTTAATACTGATAAGATTAGAAATAATCACATGATTATGTGTAGGGGGTTGAATGATGTAGTAAAATCGGAAATAGGAGATGCAATTGGGTAGTTAAGGAGATTGTGAAATGTGCTTATTCCAAGGGTTTTACACTAAATGTGACAAATTTGTACATTCACCAAAATATGGAATTTGATATGAAAAGATTCAGTCAGATATTTGGAGAAGGAAAACAGGAAATATCCATATGAAATTAACAATAATATCATATGCAGTGTTAAACAATATAAACAATATAAAGACTTTGGCATTATAATCAATAAAGACCTTTCATTTGACACACATGATCAAAAACTATATGGGGAAAAAGGCATTTGACATCATGTTATTAATTCTATGTACATTTTCATTAAGAATACCAGATAATTTATTCTTATTTCTTTTAACTGAATTAAACTGTATATATAAGGATAGATAGATAGATAGATAGATAGATAGATAGATAGATAGATTTATTTATTTACTTATATTTGTGTACTGAAGTAGTGCACTAATCAATATTGACCAAGTCAGGCTCAGCCCAGGTGAAATATAAAACATTTCACAAACAAAAAAATACAGAAATATAAGTACAACGGTATTTCAGACTAATTACACAGAAACTGTGTATATACATTCTAGTGAACAAAGCAATGTACACTAGAGCAGAAGGACAAAGCAATGCACAATAGAGCAGGATGCAATGTACAATATGTACATTCGTTTTTAAAGTTTTTCACTTTTCAGTGAATCTTGAGGGAGGAGGACAGACTCATAAATGATTTAGGTTAGGTGATATATCCCATGTTGAAGCAGGAGCATTTGGCTCGGATGAAGAAATGCTTTTTGAGTTGCATTTCTGAATTTGGAATAACAGTTGTTGTTGTTGTTGTGTCTTTCGGCTTTTCCCGGTTAGGGGTCACCACAGCGGAACTCCGGTCCACTAATGATTGGCAGTATATTTTTACGTGCCGAGTTGCCAGCCCTGACGCACAACCTTCAACGAAGGTATGCCCATTCATGCATGTCTCCACACAGAAGACGCTCTAGCTGAGAATCGAACAGGACAACGTCTTACTGTGAGGCAACAACGCTACCGCAGCACCACCACCGTAGTGAATTTGGAATAACAGTTGATTTCCTTAATGTCAATGGGAGAGATTGACAAAGAGTAGATGCATGGGAGTAGAAAGCATGTGCAGCTCAATGGAGTTTGGTTCTAGAGGTAATGAGACTTGGTGTGGCTTGTGAGTAGTATCTCAGATTGTATGACAAGTTGTTTTTCTTGAAGTCTAAATGCAAGGGGAGTAAATGTGTGGTATTAGAGTAGTTTGTAGAGTTGGAATCTGAAAGTAGGTTCGATTTTTGTTTTATGGGAACCCATTTGGCTTTTTCTAGGGTGATACAATGATGCTCAGAGAGATGCACGTTTGTAATGAATCAGCAGATGCCATTAGAGAGTCTGGAGTCTGGCAATGTTTTTCTTGGAGGCAGAAGCAAAAATAGGGAGCTTATATTCAAGATGAGGAAGGAGAACTCCTTTGCTAATGGCTGCTCTGGCTGGTTGGGATAGAAAAGGGGATATGTTTTTTGACCCAGAAGAGAAGGGAGTTTATTTTGGCTCACACTTTATGTGGAAATGGAAGTTTAGTGACTGATCAATTCATAGTCCTAGGTATTTGAAGGAGAAGGTTGTCTCAATGGAATGGATGTGTCGATCAAAGGTGGTTAAAGTGTCAGGTGCTTGGTGAATTTTCTGCATAGTTCCAAATGCATAGTTTTTGTCTTGGTGGGGTTAAGAGGTAGTTTATGGTTTATGAGCAATTGGTAGAGCTCATGTAAGTCTGACTGGAGTTGACATTGAATGTTGGTGTGAGAATGACTTGATCAGAAAATGGCCATGTCATCATATTGAGGATAAGTGGGAGATGGCGGAGATCACAAGGAAGTTTGTTAATGAATATGTAGAACAGGAGGGGGGCAAGAATTGATCCTTGTGGTAAATCTTTTGTAATTGCTGGAGATTCTGATTAGGACGATCCTATTTTAACTCTGTGGTATATATCACTGAGGAAGTTTTTAAACCAGAGAGGAGAGTCTGGACTGATACCAATTTCAATTCATTTTTTTTTGAGTAGATAGTGGTCAGTGAGGTCAAATGCCTTTGTCAGGTCCTTAAATAGGGCACCTATAAGGAGGCCACTATCAGAGTTTAGCAGAATGTCATCAGTTAGGGGCCAAACTGTTGTCATAGTACATCGTCCTGGACAGAATCTGTGGTGTTTGGAGGAGAGTAGGTTATACTGCTGGATACAGAGGGAGTGTTGGGTGTAGACTAACATTCAAATAGTTTGCTCAGAATTTGGAAGCTGGATATTGCATGGAAGTAAGAAGTATTGTTTGGGTTGATTTGCTTTTGGAGTTTATTTGGAACAGTTTTCCAAATCTGTGTCATGATGTTTTGTGTGAAAAATAGAATATATAGATGGATGAGAGGAAGATGTAGATGCTCTCTGCAGTGATATATTAACCAGGGCTTAATGTTGTCTATCCAGGAGGGGTGTCAGTGGAAATATTTTCAAGTTGAATGGAGACATCTTTAGGATGTATGTATTTGTAGTGGAAGAGGGGGGTGAATGGTTCTGGGGTGGACAATGTGTGATCTGTGGGAGGTGTGGAGTTTAGTGATGGGAGATGTCTAAATTCTTTAAGGAAATCTTTTGGAGAAAGTTTTGCTGTACCGCATTGAATTGTGTTAGCAGACAGGTTATCATGAGAAGGTTTTCTTCTTATAAGCTGGTTAACCGCTTTCCAAAAGTGTTTGGGGGAATGTTAGGGGGTAGTTTATTTTATTGTTTGGAGATTTATTTTGTGCCGTCTGCTAGATTTCTTATGCAGGTTACGCAAGATTGTAAAGTATATATAATATATAACTTTCTGTGTGTACTAGGAGTCAAATATAAGGTAAAAGGAACCTATTCAATGCACAGCCATGAGAAAGATTTCTACAAGAAAAAAAGTTATGTTATGTAAAACAATTCCAGTTGCTGGGTCTATTTTCTTTTTATTACAGACTTGTTACGAGAGACTTAAAGCTAACAATCCCTATCTGAAATTGTTATTCCACACTCAAAATTTTAATATGCATAACAGCAACTTATCTGCAGGTTAACAACTGAAATTTGGGGCTGAGGAACAGAGTATTTTCTGTTAAAGCTGCCAAACTGTAAAATACACTTCTGGGGATATAAGATTAACAATATTGGTGCAAGAATTAAAAAAAATAAGCTTCTTATATTTTGGTACTCTTAGGTTTATTTTTTCATGAACAGGAAATTGGCTTCTTAATGGAGCTTTTTAGGCCTGTTAGGCACAAATTTGAACTTAAATTCTGATTTACTTGATAGATGTTTCTTTGAGATTTTATGCTTAAAATTGTAGTGTTTTCATTTTCCTTTATCAGCCTGGGTAACGCGTTTGACTAGATCCATCCATCCGCAACTTATTTTTTCCGATTTTTGCATATGGGGCCAGGCTATAACTTCAACAGTGACAACCAACTAGACTCAATGTTTACAACACCAGGTGGCTAGCCCTGCCACTGTTGTTCTTCCATACCACCCAGTCACATGTGTGCTCACACCTATAGCCAATTTAGGGTGTCCAATCCACCATGTCTTTGGAATGTGGGAGAAATTATAGCACCTAGAGAAAATCGACACTAGCAGAAGGAGGAAATGCAAACTGTAGATAGAAGGCAAGCCAGTTGGGAATCAAACCAGAGTAACCTCTTACTGTGGGATGGGAAAGCTAGCCACTGCTCCACTAGATGATAGATAATAAAGTTTCTTTTAATCTACATTTTTTTACACAAATACATCTTGTGCTAATAAGAATTTGATTTTTTTGTTATTTCTACAGTAGCCTTAAAAGGGCACATTCCAAACATTTCACTCATTACCTCTTAATTGTTGGTCAACCACCAGATACTTTTAAACTTACTTAAAACTTTTGCTCTTGCCTTTGGTGCAATAAAATGGTTCAAATCATATCTTCATAACAGACAACAGGCAGTGCGCTGGGAAAACAGCTTATCCAACCTCCTATTACCCTTGGAGTCCCCCAAGGTTCAGTACTTGCCCCCCTTCTGTTCTCTGTTTTCATCAATGATCTACATACCAGTTTGTCCTCTGCTACCTGTATATAATATGTTGATGATTCTACTTTGATTTGTTCTGCCTCATCCCCCTCTGAATTGCACTCTATCACCCAACAGATTTTCCAAAATGTTGAAAAATGGTTCTTAAAAAGATGCCTAATCTTAAACCCCAAGAAAACCAAACTGTTACTTTTCTCCCCCACCCGAAAATCCTCTCCACTCAACTTCTCTGTCTTCTCTAGTAATGGCACCTACATATCTCCTGACCCCTCCACCAGGCTCCTCGGAGTACAGATAGACAACAACCTATGCTTTGACTCTCACATTAACAGCACAATAAAATTAGTCAAAAGAAAACTTGGCTCCTTGTTTAAAATTAAACCATTTCTTACACCACTAGCCAGAACTTCCATAGCACATACCCATTTGATTTCTACCCTACTTTACGCCTTCCCCCATCTATACATATCTGTCCAAAACTAACCTCTCCAAACTGACTGTTGCCTACAACAGTATTGCCAGATTTGCCTCTGGCTCCACCTTTAGAACGCACCACTGCTAAACTTAAAACAATCGGGATGGCTAGAGCTGCAAAATCTCATTGTATTTCACCAGCTCTCTTTTTCCCATAGAATCCTCTACAAACCTACCAACACCCCTATACTCACTACCCTCATTAGCCCTTACTGTAATCTCAAAAGTCTCATTCTTCTAACAAACTTCTAATATCTACATGTAAATCCAACAACTTAGCAGGCGACTCCTTGTTCTCTAACACAATTGGAAAAGCCTGGAACTCCCTTCCTTCCAATCTCACTGCTATCTCCTCTCTTCCCAGCTTCAAATCCCAACTCAAAACTCACCTCCTAACTCACTGGCTCAGCCCCTGCTCTAACCCTGACTAGCTAGCATTCTGCTCCTAGAACTCTCATGTATCTTGCTTACAAATCTTTTCAAAAACTTACTATTCAATTTCGAATTTGAATTTCACCCTTTGATGTTCTTATTTTGCTTATTGCAGACACTGTAAAAATACTATTATATTATTATTTTTTTTTCTCTGAACTATATTTGCAACTTTTTTTAATGTTTAATGCTTTTAATGATTAATGTTTTTAATGCTCAATGTTTAATGTATTTCACCTGGAGCTTTTCTCCCCGGACCTCTGCTGAAAATGGACATATATCAAGTTGGACCAGCCCGGTCAACAAATGTAAAATAAAATAAAATAAATAAATAAATAAAGTCTTACTGTTCTCATGTTACAAATTCTTCATATCTGCCCTTTCTTTTAAGTTGCAGCATTAAAGGTTAAGATGACTGTAAGTACCAGAGTTCAAGATTATTCAATCAATTTACCGGAATATGGATTTATTAAAAACATTTATCTGAAATCCCGAAAAGATTAAGTAATACAGTCAATCATACTTTTTACTTCATTTACTGAATACCAGCTACTAAATGTTTGTAAAACTGCTAAGACCTCTGTTGCCACTGATGTAATCATTTTAGACAGCAGAAATGTACATGATGAGAGCATCTTATAATTAAACCTTGTTGATGTCTTAGTAATTACTTGTCCACATTAATAAATGGTTCTAATGTATCTTTGTCCTACAAACATTAGAAATTAGCTTACAAGTTCTGTGTTTCTAAAATTCCCAGTATTTTTTCTATTTAGTAGCTGTTCTGAGAAAGTGATTAATGCCAAGTTGTTGGAGTCAGTCTCAGCCTACATCGCCCTTATTTTCTTTATAGAAATGGTGGTGTTGTTGGCATTACCTAACTCCACATATTCAGAGAATATAATGGAACTTATCTAGACAAACAAGAGAGGCAGTTCAGCGGGCTAGGAGTGAATGCTTTTATCCAGCTATATTTTCAGTCTGTTTAACTTATCACTTCCAACAAATCTTAAATGAAACATTTCACATCCTCCATTTCTTTACCTTTCCATGTTCCATCTGTGCTTGCTATGTCTTGACTCCAGTCTAGATCATTTCATATACCTCATGCATGCCCTGATATGGGTGTTTCCTATTACACCACCACCTTGCCTTACCATACCCACAGTTAATCCATGGCAATAGCTATTGTTTCTCCATATGTTACATCTCTGTGCCACTATAAATGCATATCCATGCATTCACCCTTGTCATCTTTACAGCCTTACTCTATGTGCAGTTTCTATAATTCATTCTTACCACTTTCACATATTCCTGCAAGGAATTTTATGCACAATGGGTATTAAGACATAAGTGCATATGAAGTTTTTTATGGTGTGGTGTATGTATACGACACTACAAACTCACTTGACAGAGGCCTTATTCTGAGATGTACTCATAAAGCAATGTATAAGTCTATGCTACAGTAATACCATGTCAACTACCATTAGCCCCTGAAAAAACATACGGGTATTCAGTTTTAGAAATGCTGACACTGCTGCTGTTCTGTGCCAGATCATAAAATAATGGCCATAACACTGACACTGGTCTATATCATACCAGGAATACATATGCACATGGTATGTTTCTGTCCATCTTAAAACTGTACTGTCATTGCACATACCACACTAATGATATGGATCTTACCACATTTGTGTACACATTTGTCTGTGTGTGTCTGAACTGCAATATGTTCTGGATCACTGAGGTACACAGTGACATGCACATGTCTCTTCCAGTGTGTAGTTATATCACTGTCCAGGCATTTTCCTGCATAATGTGTTGTATAGTAAGATCTGTAGATGCTAATATAGGTAGTCATTTTGATATGTGCATGCATGTATCTAAATGACAATGCATGTTGGAAGTAGTGTGATTGCCTGTTAATATACAAGTCCACCAGTTTGTGTCATCACCACCAAAATCAGGTATGGGACTCCTGCAGTGCCCATGGTCCTCTCTCTTGGCAACATCTCATTTCTGGATCATATGAGCCCATCATAATATAGTGATAGACGAAAGTGCTACTAGTCACATCCACAATGGTGGTAATGTAATATCTATGGCACAATGGAGTGAATGCATAGATGTTGCTGACTGCTTGATATAGCTGCCTGCTGTAGGCTTTGAGACTAACCATCCATTAGTAACCGGGTTAGGCATTGTCCAGTGTAGCTGTACAACCTGGGCAATGTGACATTAAACTGTGTGTCTGGCAATGAAGATAAGTATACGTATAACTGGAAGATCTGATGATATAGAACATGCTGATAGAATACTCCTGTAATAATCTACCTACAGTTTAACAGCTATATGGACACTGCATTTGTTCTGTATACAAGTGAGAGTAGGGAACAGGCTGAGGAGACCCTGGAGAGGTGGAGATATGCTGTAGAGAGAAGAGGAATGAAGATCAGCAGGACTAAGACAGAATATATATGTGTGAATGAGAGGGAGGATAGAGGAATGGTGAGGATGCAGGGAGTAGAGGTGGTGAAGTTGGATGAGTTTAAATACTTGCAATCAACAGTTCAGAGTAATGGTGAGTGTGGAAGAGAGGTGAAGAAGAGAGTAGAGGCAGGATGGAGTGGGTGGAGAAGAGTGTCAGGTGTGATTTATGACAGACGAGTATCATTAAGAGTGAAAGGGAAGGTCTACAAGAGGGTAGTGAGACCAGCTATGTTATATGGGTTAGAGACAATGGCAGTGACAAAAAGGCAGGAGTCAGAGCTGTATGTAGCAGAGTTAAACATGTTAAGATTTGCACTGGGTGTGATGAGGGTGGACAGGATTAGGAATAAGTATATTAGAGGGTCAGCCCAGGTTGGAAGGTTTGGAGACAAAGCCAGAGAGGCAAGATTACATTGATTTGGACATGTGCTGAGGAGGGATGCAGAGTATATTGGGAAAAAGATGCTAAGAATGAACCTGCCAGGTAACAGGAAAAGATGGAGGCCTAAGATAAGGTCCATGGATGTGGTGAGATAGGACATGCAGTTGGTTAGTGTGACAGAGCAAGATGCAGAGGACAGGAAGAAATGGAAACAGATGATCTGCTGTGGTGACCCCTAATGGGAGCAGCCGAAAGAAGATTTGTTCTGTATACATTAATCAGTGGTGCCTAACCCAGCCACTGGGAATGAACAAGCCAGTATATTTCTTTGTGCCAGTCCCAAGCCCAGATAAATGGGGAGGGTTACATCAGGAAGAGCATCTGGTGTAAACTTTTTGCCAGATCAAATATTTGGACAACACTACAGATTTACATACCAGATCAGTCGAGGTCCGGGTTAACAATGACCACCACCAGTACTGTTAGCCAACAGGGTGCTGGTGGAAATTGGGCTACTGTTGTCCAAAGGGGAAGGAGAAGAAGAGGAGGAAGGCATGCCAGGAGGCAGGAGGAGAGGAGGAAGGTTAGGAGTGTGTAAGTGAGGGTAGGAACTTTAAATGTTGGCATTATGACTGGTATGGGGAGAGAGATGTCTGATTTGATGGAGAGAAGGAAGGATGACATATTGTGCATGCAAGAGACCAGATGGAAGGTGAGTAAGGCCAGGTGTATTGGAGGTGAGTTTACATTGTTCTACCATAGTATGGGTGGGAGGAGAAATGGGGTAGGGGTTATCCTGAAGGAACAGTATGCCAAGAGTGTTTTGGAGGTGAAAAGAGTGTCAAATAGAGTGATGTTTATGAAGTTGATGGTGTGATGATGAATGTTGTTAGTGCATATGCTCCACAAGTTAGGTGTGTGATGGATGAGAAAGAAAAATTTTGGAGCAAATTGGGTGAAGTGGTGGAGAGTCTACCCAAGGGAGAGAGTGTGCTGACTGGAGTGGATTTCAATGGGCATGTTGGTGAAGGTAACAGAGGGGATGAGGAGATGATGGGTAGGTATGGTGTTAAGGAGATGAATGCAAAATGTCAGATGGTAGTGAATTTTGTGAACAGGATGGACATGGCTGTGGTGAATACATATTTTAACAAAAGGGAGAAGCATAGGGTAATGTACAAGAGTGGAGGAAGATGCACCAGGTGGATTATATCCTTTGCAGGAAGGCCAGTCTGAAGTAGATTGGAGACTGCAAAGTGGTAACTGGGGAAAGTGTAGTTAGGCAGCATAGGATGGTGGTCTGTAGGATGACATTGGGGATCAAGAAGAAGAGGAGGAGAGTGAGGACAATGCCATGGATCAAATGCTGGATGCTGAAAAAGATGACTGTAAGGTGGAGTTCAGAGAAGATTTAAGACAGGCAGTGGGTGGCAGTGAAGAGTTACCAGATAGCTGGGCAACCACAGCAGAAGTGGTAAGGGAGACAGCTAGAAAGGTGCTTGGTGTGACACCCAGGCAGAGGAAGGAGGACAAGGAGATCTGGTGGTGGAATAAGGAAGCATAGGAGAGTATACAGAGGAAGAAGCTGGTGAAGAATAAGTGAGATTGTCAGAAAGATGAAGAAAGTAGACAGGGGTACAAGGAGACGAGGTGTATGGTGAAGAAAGAGGTGGTAAAGGCTAAGGATAAGGTGTATGGTGATTTGTATGAAAGGTTGGACACTAAGAAGGGAGAAAAGGCCCTGTACAGATTGGCAAGACAGAGGGACCAAGCTGGGAAAAATGTGCAGCAAGTTAGGGTGATAAAGGATAATGAGGGAAATGTACTCACAAGTGAGGAGAGTATATTGAGCAGATGGAAAGAGTACTTTAAGGGGCTGATGAATGAAGATAATGAGAGGGAGAGAAGGTTGGATGATGTACGGATAGGGAATCAAGGACTGCAATGTATTAGCAAGGAGGAAGTAAGGATAGCTATGAAGAGGAAGAAGAATGGAAAGGCTGTAGGTCCAGATAATACACCTGTGGAAGCATGGAGGTGTTTGGGAGAGACTGCAGTGGAGTTTTTAACCAGCATGTTTAATGAAATCTTGGAAAATGAGAGGATGCCTGAGGAGTGGAGGAGAAGTGTATTGGTACCAATTTTTAAGAATAACGGTGATGTACAGAGCTGTAGTTACTACAGAGGGATAAAAATGATCAGCCACAGCATGAAGTTATGAAAAAGTGTAGTGGAAGCTAGGTTAAGAAGGGAGGTGATGATTAGTAAGCAGCAGTACAGTTTCATGCCAGGATATTGCACTACAAATGCAATGTTTGCTCTGAAGTTGTTGATGGAGAAGTATAGAAAAGGTCGGAAGGAGTTGCATTGTGTCTTTGTGGACTTAGAGAAAGCAGGGTGCCTAGAGAGGAGTTGTGGTATTGTATGAGGAAGTTGGGAGTGGCAGACAAGTATGTAAGAGTGGTACAGGATATGAACAAGGGCAGTGTGACAGTGATTAGGTCTGCCATAGGAGTGATGGATGCATTCAAGGTGGAGGTGGGACTACATCAAGGATCAGCTGTGAGTCCTTTCTTATTTCCAATGGTGATGGACAGGTTGACAGACGAGATCATACAGGATTCCCCATAGACTAGGATGACATTATGATCTACAGTGAGAGTAGGGAACAGGTTGAGGAGACCCTGGACAGGTGGAGATATGATCTAGAGAGGAGAGGAATGAAGGTCAGTAGCACTAAAACAGAATATATGTGTGTGAATGAGAGGGAGGACAGAGAAATAGTGAGGATGCAGGGAGTAAAGTTGGTGAAGATGGATGAGTTTAAATACTTGGGTCAACAGTTCAGAGTAATGATGAGTGTAGAATAGAGATGAAAAAGAGAGTGCAGGCAGGGTGGAGTGGGTAGAGTGGGTGGAGAAGAGTGTCAGGAGTGATGTGTGATAGAAGGATATCAGTAAGAGTGAAAGGGAAAGTCTACAAGATGGTAGTGAGACCAGCTATGTTATATGGGTTGGAGATGGTAGCACTGACGAAAAGAGTGGAGTCAGAGCTGGAGGTGGTAGAGTTAAAGATCTTAAGATTTGCACTGGATGTGATGAGGATGTACAGAATTAGGAATGAGTATATTAGAGGGTCAGCTTAGGTTGGATGGTTTGGAGGAAAAGCCAAAGAGGCAAGATTGTGTTGGTTTGGACATGTACTGAGAAGGATGCTAGGTATATTGGGAGAAGGACACTAAGGATGGAGCTGCCAGATAAGAGGAAAAGAGGAAGGTCTAAGATAAGGTTTATGGATGTGGTGAGAGAGGACATGCAGGTGGATGGTATGACAGAACAAGATGCAGAGGACAGGAAGAAATGGAAACAGATGATCCATTGAGGCAACCCCTAATGGAAGCAGTCAAAAGAAAAAGAGGAAGACATTATTCAGTAGTGCCTCGACTGAGCAAGTACATACCTGGCATGATGTTGTACTGAGACATGGGTATGATAAAGTGCAATGCACACCGGTTACATAGTTATATGGGCATTACATGTTGTAACCAATGGTGCTCCAAAGGAGGAAGAACACGCCATTCCTGTTGTTGCATTGATACCTGGGTTTGATATAGCTGACTGTATAAAAGTTGTGTGAAATAGATTAAGTTGGTGTTACCACAGTTTTACTGTTGTTTTATATTATACCTGGTCATGTGGCACTGGCCTTTCCCTGACAGTGATCAGACATGTTACCACTCTGTTGGATTTCAGAAATTATGACCTGCTGCTTTAATCAGTCATGTGCCAGCCATGATTGTCACAGAAGACTGAACTTAGGGGATGGTTAAAAGCCTACAGGGCAGGTAATATATAAGGATTATAATGATGTAAGTCATCTTACTGATTCATTTATTTGTATAATGCTTCTCATATACTGCAGTAATACATCCATTTTATACATTGTTACAAGGATAATGACCCAGGGAGAGATCCATTCTAAGCTTAGCCAAGTTTTCCCAGAAGAATAATAATGTCCTGTATCCAAACAGAACATTGAAGGCCAGGCACTTATAAGCTACTAATGTCCATAAGGAACATGGGTGCCAGGCCTGGTGTAAATTTCCTAACTAATAATATCAGACATGGTGTGTCTTGATACGTTAGTGTCTGTCTACTTAAAGTCTGTGCTGGTCAACTTCAGAGACTTTCCTACAGTGCTGTCAGCATCCAATGACTGATTCAAACATTGGTGTCCTGTATATTTTGTACCTTGAAAAAATACTCTAAAATACTCTAGTAACTAGTGCACCATTACAAACTCCTGTATACCTGCAAAATCAAGAATATGTCTGCATCAAAGCTAATATATTGGATGCTAGAAATGTATAATTGACATGAAGCTGAATGCTCTGTTCATGGCATGCAGCTATGTGCCTGCTCCACTGCATCACTGCTTGACTGTAGTTGCTGGACACCTCAATGACCTGCTTGAGATGTAATCCTGTCCATGCGTGTCTATCTTTGAACTGTAAATATTCATGCCTTATTCAGAGGCCTGCAGCAATTCTTTCTATATCTAGGTGAATAACAGTTTTTAATATTGTTTCTGATCTAGTCTGCCCCTGTGGTACAAAGCCATAAAGCCTTTACTGCACCCCAGATGACCCATATTCCACTAGGCGTACAGATGTCAGACAGAATGGACAGGGAAAGAGGAGTGGACAGCTTATGCGGGCTTGCCCATCCTGAGTGAGATAGATTATTTAGGCAGCAACAGAAGCATTAAGAGTCAGATGAGCACCACACTGAAAGTGGTATATCACTAGGTCTGAGGGTTGTGTGTGTGAAGAAACATGTGTGCACCACCTGTAAGCTGCAGTTGTTGAGTTCACAATACTACCATGGGGTTGCAGGGGGTTTGGGCACACTCCCCATCAGCACCACTATGATGCAGAACCAGAATCTCAGTCTCCTCACTGGGTCCAGAAATGGATTAGGATGAGCCCACAGAAGGCTAAGGTGGGTCTGGCAGACCCAGTGAATGAGGAGAGGAGCTGGTGGTAGCTAAATGTCAGCTCCTGTGGGAGGGGACCAAATACACAAACACACACACACACACACACACACACACACACACACACACACACACATATATATATATATATATATATATATATATATATATATGTATATATATATATATATATATATATATATATATATATATATATATATATATATATACATACATACATGTATGGATATACTTTGAATAAACAAATCTCAAAATGCCGATGACCAGAATATCAGAACTAAAACTTCGAAACTTCAATTTCCTGAAACTTCAAAACATTGACTCCCAAACTATTAAAGCACTAAACACAAACAGACACCAACAAATACAAATAAACCAGAGTCTACTTCTCTACAATTAAGCAGGGGGTAAGTGCTCCTACACCCCCCCCACATCCCTTGCTTATTAAATATATCAACTCTGAGATCACACTACAGTGATAACAATGGTAAAAATTCTGTTCCACTTCAACACCGGTAATTTTTTAGTTTGATTCTTCTTTCTAAATCATATACATAACTTACTATAAGCAAGACTTCTTACTTTTCTGAGACCTCACTGTTGCATACACTTCTTCCGATATTTCCCCGGAGCTTGTAACGTAATGTCAACCATCTTTTTTTTTAATTTGGAACAACGTACAATGTCTTAAGGGCACAGTATCCTATTAAAAGCTTTGCAGCACTGCTTTAATAGCCAATTCATTATTTTAACATTGCGGATTATGCAGTTTCAGTGTTATAACGTTTTGCCATTATGGTCATGCTATTTTGGTCTTCAGGATTGTGAGATTTTGATATACATATATATATATATATATATATATATATATATATATATATATATATATATATATTGATGTATGACAATACACTGAACATTCAACACATTGAAAGGCAACTGATCGACTACAATTGCACGGAGATAGTCACCTGTGCACCCCCATACCCCTCCTGCTAATTATATATACCAACTCTGAGCACACAGTACAGTGGGGAAAGGACAAATTCCCCAACCCCTACTGTACCACAATCTCAGACAGAAAAAAACAGCATGCACATTTGATCACTTGATTTTTGATCAGGTGTACTAACTGTTTTTCTGTTCAGCAACTTGTATATAATCCATATTTTATTTTATTTATTTATTTTACATTTGTTGACCAGGCTAGTCTAGCTGGATATATGTCCATTTTCAGTAGAGGCCCGGGGAGATAAGCTCCAAACTTCAATAACAGTACATATATACAGAAGTAAATACATGAGATCAACTACATTAATAATAAGTAAGGCAGTATTAGCTAAAAAGTGGTTACAGGTATATAGAGTATATAACACAAAATATTGACTAAACATAATAGAATTTATCATGAAGCTGTATTTTAACTGTTCAGAAAGATTGATAGTAAAGCACATAATATACTTCCAGATATACGAAGGGGAGAAAAGGAAAGTAAGATTGGAACAGAAGATGAGTAAGAAAGTTCTAATCAAGAAGATTGGAACTTTTATGAGAGTATACTAATTGGAAGGCTAGGTAGTAGAGGTAGAATGGTAGTTGAGTTCTGATGAGAGTGTTACTGAGCTGAGAAGTGAGGTAGAAACAGGTAGCTAGAGCATATAAGGTGGGGTTGAAACAAATAGTGAGAGTATGTATGTTAGTCAGGTTTAGTACAGGGGCACATCCAATGAGTTTTAAGGAAGAGTTTAAGTTTATTTTTGAACAAGGAAATAGAGGGAAGTGTTGAAAGTTCAGTGGGGAGTAAGTTCCAGATTTTCCCAACAGTGTTAGTGAAGAGAGAGTCTCCAGCTCTATTGTTTGATTTAACAATATTTATGAGGAGTTTTTGTGAAGATCTTAGGGATCTCAGGTTATTGTAGGGATGAATAAGGTTAGATAGTATGGGTGTCTTAGCTGGTTGATAAAGAATTTTATGGGCAATGGTCAGTTGATTATATTTCAGCTGTTGCTGTAATTCAAGCCACCCTAGGTATTTTAGATTAATACAGTGGTGTGTTTTAAAAGGGTTACCAGTGGCAAATCTGGCTATGTTGTTGTAGGTGTTTTCTAGTTTTTTAAGGTTGTTTTTTGACAGGTTAGTGAAAATGGGAGAGGCATAGAGTAGGGTAGAGGTTAGATGGGTGCGGGCGATAGTTATTCTAGTTGCAGGGGTGAGGAAGGGTTTGATCCTATATAGAGAGCCTATTTTCCTGTTAGTTGTTTTCAAGATATTATTAATATGAGTGTCAAAGTTAAGGTTGTTGTCTATGGTGATACCTAGCAGTTTGGTAGTAAGATCCTGGGATATAATGGTGCTATTATTGGAGGCTATAGTGAAGTCAATTGGTGGTGATTTATTGGTAGGTGTAAAAAGTAGAAGTTTAGTTTTTTTGGGATTTAATAAGAGACAGCGTTTTGTAAACCATAGTTCTACTGAGCTAAATAAGTTCTGTGTAAGGAGGTGAAGTTCAGATTCAGATTTGGCTGAGCATATAAGTGTAGAATCATCTGCGTATTGTATGCATGTAGCTTGGGGAACTGCTTCGTGAAGGTCATTGATGAATAAGGAAAACAGGAGTGGGCCTAATATGGACCCTTGAGGGACACCAATATTAATAGGTAGTTGGGTCGAAAGAGTGGTATTCCAGAGCACAGCTTGATGTCTGTTATTTAAGTAGGATAGGAACCATTTTATAGCTAGTGCATCAAGTGACATGGATTTCAGAATGTTTATGAGTATATTGTGATTTACCATGTCAAAAGCTTTGGACAGGTCAATGAAAAGTGCAGAAGAGAGCATGTTAAGGTTGTGGTTTTTGTTGATGGTATCCATGAAGGAGAGGAGGGCGGTTGTAGTGCTATGGGAAGGTCTGAAGCCATGTTGGGAGTTGGAGAGCAGGTTTTTGTGGAGAAGGTGGTCTAGTAATTGCCTGTGGATGCACTTTTCCATGACCTTAGATAAAGGGGAGAGTAGGGCTATGGGATGATAGTTGGAAAGGTCAGTGGAGTCTCCCCCTCTGTGAAGGGGAATAATATGTGAGACTTTCCAAAGAATGGGGACGTATCCTTCAGTAATGCTTCTATTGATGAGAACGGAGATGGGGTAGGCAATAGATTTGGCTGCTAGCTGTAAGTATTCTGCAGGTAGTTGGTCAGCAGAGGGAGTGCAAGGTTTGAGTTTCTGTAGAAGGGTGAGAATAAAAGCTGTAGGGACAGGTTGGAAGTGAAATGGGGGAGGCGGGTTGGATTCAGTCTTAGATGTGTTTGAATTTTGTGGAGAGAGTTGACTGGCTAGAGTTTGAATAGTTTCGGTGAAAAAGGTATTAAAGGTATTGGCAGTTTGTTTGGTGTTGTTGTAGTCAGAGCCTTGAGGATTTGGTGTAATAGATTGACCGGGGTGTAATAGTTCATTAATGCTTGCCCAGAATTTTTGAGGTTTATTGTGGTGGGATTGCTGCGAATGTAGGAAGTAGTTTTGTTTATCAGTCATTATGGCTTTTTTGTTTCATTTCTTCATTTCTTAATTGTTTAAAGTTTTGGAGGTCAATGGGGTTCTTAGTTAAGCGTGATCTGTGCCAGTATTTGTTCCTGAGGTTGAGTTTTTGCTTAGTTTCCTTAGAAAGCCATGGAGCAGGTTTGGTTCTTATCCTAATAGAGCGGGTAGGAGCGTGTAGGTTAAGGATGGCTAGGAAGTTAGCATTGAAGTAGTCGACAGCTTCATCAAGGGAAAGTTGTTTTAATGGGGACCAATTACATGCCTTAAGTTCAGTTAAGAATAAATCGAGATTGAAGTTTTTCTTGGTTCTAATTGTTCTAAATATGGGTTTGGAATGAGGGTTGGTTTTAAGCCTAATGGCATAAGTTGGAAAGTGGTCACTTATATTATCTGGGATGGTTCCAGAATTGTAGGTCTGGGGTTGATTATTGATTAGTATCCAGTCTAAGGTACTTTCTTTCTTAGTGGTTTTGTTAATTCTAGTGGGTGAGGTGATTATTTGTGTAAACCCATAGAGATTAATATGGGTAGTGGGGTAGTTATTGTTGCAACATGTCCAATCAATGTTGAAATCACCAAGAATGATGGTCTCTTGAGGGAGGTTTTGAGATAACCAACAGAGTATGTTTTCAATGGTAGTAATGTTATTGCCTGGAGGAACATAGATGCAGATAATATAGATAGATTTAACAGAGTTTAGCTGAAGTTTGGTAATAAGTATTTCAGCGTTAGAGACATGGGGAGGATTCTGGTGGAAGGTTGTAATTTGAAAATTAGATTTAAATAAGACTGCTACTCCACCTCCTTTTTTGGTTGTAATTAGACGTAAGATGTTGTATCCAGGTGGGGTAACTTCATTGTCTTTAGTTGTAGGTTTTAACCAAGTTTCTGTTATACACAAAATATCAAAGGAGTAGAGTACCAGGAGAGCTTGGAGTTGAGTAATTTTGTTATTGATACTACGTATGTTGAGGTGAGCTATTAGTAGTGAGTTGGATGTTTTTTTTAGTATATGGGTGGTAGAGGAGTTTGGGGTAATGGGTTGAGTGGTGGTGGAGGTGTTTGGTCCAGGATTTGGGTGAATGTCTCCATCCTTTAGGGGGAGGAGTAGTGTTAGATATGTAGTCTGAGTATATTTACTGAGAAGGAAAGGATGTCTTCTTGTATTTGGGAGGTAATATCTAATGTGGTTAGTCCTATGGTATTTGGGTGGTAGATAGCTGGGAGTGAAAGTTATATTGAAATGTTCAGTATGAGAGAGTAGAGAAGAAGTGGTCAATTGTTTGGTGGGGTATAGGATGTGTGACTGTGTTAGATGCTCATAGGAGGTCAGTAGGTATGCTAGAGTTAGAGTAGGGAGAAGTGTGAGTATGAGTAAGCTTTGTAAAAGGAGTATGTTAGAAGGTTTAGTTATTGCCATTGTAGTAATAGAAGTAATACTAAACAGTAGATGAGAAGTAGTTATGTGGAAAGGTTTAGTGGTGGAAGGGATAGGAAGAGGTGAGGAAAAAGTGTGGGAGAAATAGAGGAGAGTGGATAATGGGGATGAGATAGTTATTGGTGGAAAGTTGAGGGGGTGTGGTCTGATAGGTATAAGAGTAGGACCCCAGGGGGTGGGTGGGATATGGGGGCAGGGAGGGGAGCAGAGTGAGCCTGCAGGGTGAATGGAGCGGGTCAAAACAACTGGAGGAGAAACAGGAGAAGAAACAATCAGAAATACAGGTAACTGTAGGTAAGTGAGGTAAGACGTGAGTATGAGAAGATTAGTATGATACAGAAGCCAAAGGAATGAAAAGTAGAGGAGGAAAGAATAGTGTTTCAGCACAAAGGTGAAGTAGGAAGATGAGCAGGTCAAGAACAGTACAGTATAGAACAGATTGCAGGGGTAGGATGGCAGAGAGAGGCAGTGTAAAAGGATGGAATGAGGATGAGGATAGAAAATAGGAAGAAATATATTGCATATACAGAGGTAGGACAGAGTAGAGGGGTAGTGAAAGGAATAGTATAAGGGTGCCACCTAGTGGGCAGATCTAGTAAATGTAGGAAAGTGAGTGGGAGAGCTGTTTAGAGAAGAAATATGGAAGGTGAGATGCAAAGTAAGAGTAAGTTAGTGTAATTAACAAGGAGTGTTGGCTATAGGGCAGCTGGAAGGGTAAGGTTAAGGCTGCTGTATACTCAAGCTAGTAGCAAACTATAGGGCCCTGATAAAAATAGTAGACAGGGGTCTATTATGCAAATGTGACTAAGTCCATAACATACTTTCTTCCTTCCTTGAAGGTGGGTGCAGTGAGAATGAGTCTAATAGATGAGGACACTGGAGATTGTAAGGGTTCTTGTATCTCCTGGTAGGTTTTGGCTAGGGCAAGTTCAGGACAATGCAGAGCTGGGTACTTTGGGGAGAAAAGGAGATAAATGAAGAGGAGAGAGCAGTGTTAGCACAGGTATCAAGGCAGTAAAGCTAGCAACAGTTGAGTTAAAAACATGCACGTTCAGACATATTTACTAATGAAATTAAATGCAATTCCTTTAGGCATTCTAGGCATGATTATAATAAAGTATGAAATTCATTAGTGGCAATTAAAACAAGACTATAACTATCTACTGGGATAAACATACAAGCTAGGTACAAAAGAATTTCAAATTGTGAGAAAGGTAGTCTTTAAAGCAGTTCAAGCATTGATTGTAAATTAAAGCTGTATGCAAACATCCAAGGTAGCATAGGTAATTATTTCTTTATATTATACAAGGTTGTAGCTAAAAATCTAATAATAATGCACTAGAAATAAGTAGGACTAAGATTAGGGGGCAAGCCCTATTCAAACCTTAATGTGGAGGCTAGTGGGGAGTCACTATTATCAAAAAGTAGAACACTGAGTAGGACCACAGGTGAAGAAAGGATATGGGCTATGCACAGATAGAGCAAGATCACTATGGTGGTTTCAGTACAGCAGTCCTTCAAGATATTACATCGCGAAAAAGTATTCACAGTACATGTAAGCTGAGTTTACATACCTTGGTATGAGCAGGTATGAAGGGATTCCTGTGAGTTCCGAATCACGTGTGTGGCGTATTTAAACAAGCCGTTATGATTACAATGGCTTAAGGAACTATTGTTACTTAAATAGATATGTTACTTTCAGTGCTTTATGCTGCAGTAGCTTAGAACACTAAATTCAATTTAGAAATGTTCAATAGTATCGGCAATTGATTGCGGGGAACGAGAGTTCGTTTTCAACGAACTAGATGGTTGAAATCATCAGAACACTCAGACATGGCTTCCACGTGGGGGGGTGAATTAATAATAGCCAAGAAGGCTACAAAAGGCTTTTAGTGATATAGTTTATGGACATCCACAGAATGGGCAGAAAAGCTCCTCATGGCGCTGTATCAGTAGCCGTGAAGGCTGTAAACACACTACAGGCGATACCTAACTCATATTCTTAGAATTAAATTTCCCTTACTTGTTACTGGAGGGAGCCAACAACTAAAAACAAGGAGAGCTGAATATCACCTCCGTAGTTAAAACCAGCTAGCAGGCACAAACACCGCTAGGTGAGCGGACAACAAAGTTCCTAGCAGCTTCAGCGTAAGGCTAGTGAACCAGGTGTTATACCCAGGAGTAGCGGAATACAGGGATAGGAGATAGCTGCTACTAAAGGGAAAATGGATGGGTCACATCACAATAACCATAGCGACGTTAAAAAACAGTATTATAGGATATAGTAAGGTACAGCAAAGGTTGGGCGAGAGGAAAGCCTGTTAGTCCCTATGTACTGTATAACATTACCTCAATTATTAAAGCAGGAGCAGCAGTCTAGTTAATTCA
>NC_056739.1:425404141-425629141 GCF_019279795.1 Protopterus annectens
AATGCATAGGAAGAATAACTACATTACAAGGTATATTTAACTACAGCTACTACTGCATAGTATTTTCTACTTTAAATACCAAATCCAGATCACAGTCAAATAGGGCCCTAGACAGGGTAATAGACTACCCCCCAGAGCAGCCGCTCCTGCTGCAACCCCCTCCCCCCAGCAGCAGCCCCCATTCCAGTGTTCCATTATTTCTCACCAGTTACCATGCATACTGTTCTCTTATTTGCTTCTGCAGTCATTACAGATATTGAAATAAAATAGCACAAACACAGGTAGCCATTTGCTAAACAATACAGTCTCTCAATGAAAACAGAATTGGCATAAGCAGTAAACCTCTCTGCCCTTGAAACTCACATTCATTGAAATGGAAAAATTCATATTCATTGAAACGGCATGAAAACCCACACTCATAGAAAATGCATCTGGCCAGTGAAGAATTAAGTTTACCTTTGGGTTGTTTTCAAAACAGAGTCCTTGCACACAACTTTTAGGGCCATACATCCATGTATTTTTTCTTTGATTCACCTCCCTGATTACATTGAATTATATTCCTTGCATAATACAGCACCACTTGTTAGAAAGTGTTTTAAATTTGTAGTTTTAAACATTCTTTTAATAAGCAATGAAACAAAATGTATGAACCAATAAATACCCATTTCAGAAATTTTCAACCATAAAAGTACACTCAAGACTTCTGTCATTATATTCCACCAATATTACTCCATACTCACAATCTCTGCAGATGTAAAATCATCTGAATTCCACATTAAAGAAATCCGTACCTAATGAAGAGGTTGCTACCGGCAAAACAACTTCACATATCAATATTTTATCTATAAATCCAGTGCCTGCTTTCCTTGAAGAAATAATTGCCTATATTGCATTAAAAAAATTGGTAAGTTGGTAATATTGCAATGGGAAATGAACAGCAAGTTCATAGTCACTAGGCATCTCATACAAAGGACATACTCAGGAGTGTAGAACCCCTATCCCCCTTATAATGCACCAAATAATCAACAATCATATGAGCAATGCAATATCAGCACGCCATCTACATGGTGTGGGAGTAGAATCTACAACCTCCTGCACCAAAGGCAATTATACTACTAGCACTGCTTTCAGATTTTACAACACAGTGTGCCATTTGATAAACAAAAAACAGCTAGTTGCACATAGAAACATTTACACTTGTTATAGTAGGTTTTAAATTTGTAGTTTTGAACATTTTCCCAGTAAGCAATGAAACAAAATGTATGAACCAATAATGACAAAACTACCCATTTCAGAAGAGTTTAACCATAAAAGGTCCCTCAATCATCTGTTATTACAACCTATCATGCATTTTCTGAAGGAAATGAAGGCTGAAACTCAAATGCATGACATTTAGTTATTTAAATCTTCAGTGATTTGCCAGAAAACTACAAATTTTATGAGGAATAGGCCAAAAATATGAAGCAAAAATCTGGATAGTTGAGAGATATGCATACCTCTCAACCTTACTGCAAGAAATCTGAACAGGATGTGGATGCAATGACCATAAAAATAGGGATAGATTTTAAATATTACACTTTTTTAACTTAAAGCTGCCAGAACAACAGGATTTGTGTTAACTTGCATTTCTGAAGGATATGAAGTATGTTAAGAAACTCTTTATTTTAATTCCTTTGAAAATATGCCATGTCATTGTCCTGCTCAGCAAATTAGAATAAGCTTCAGTTAGTAGAGCATTGAAATCCCATTATAAATGCATACGCAGTCAGTTAACCAACTTTTTTGCTAAAATGAAAATGAAACATTCCCATATTAAAAATATCAACCCTGAAATTGCACGTGGTTGGGTTTTACAGGGAAAGTAGTGATAGCAGTTTTTTTTTTTTTTTTTTGAAGTGGCCATATTCAACAAGTAGTTTTCATAAACTTTGTGGGATTGAAATTTACTTAGTCTCCAAACTACAATTCCCAAATAGAATGTGACCTGTTCCTCATGTGGTTACCTGCCAAACCAAAGAGTAGGGGTTAGATGTGCATACATTTTTACAGTTATATGAGCCCAGGCGATAAATACAGAATGGAGTGGTATACTGCTGAAATCATTTTTGTATGCCTGCAAGGAAAACTAAGTGGATAGCTCATCACTGTAAACTGGGGAGATGATATGTGACTTCATGTAGCAATTTTACATCTTTAAAATGCATACAGGCAGAACTCTGTAGCACCTGATTGGAAAGGGGCTGTGAAAGCAGATCTCATTCCTGGTAATAACACTTTTCAACTTGTCTTTAACCCAATTTTACATCTTTAAAATGCATACAGGCAGAGCGCTGTAGTACTTGATTGGAAAGGAGCTGTGAAAGCAGATCTTATTCCTGGTAATAGCAATTTTCAGCTTGTCTTTAACACCCCTCCACATTCCACTGACTATTGCACAGAATTGCAGATACAATTTAAAGTTGGGGAAATAGCTTAACACAACAGGTTTATAAGCAGTGCGCATTTTGTATAAATGGTTCCTATAGCTGATGAAATAATAATACTTGGGATTGCACGTCCGCTACGCTCCTCAAATGTAACACATAATCATGTAGTATTCCACACACCTACTCTCTCATACAACACACAGACATGCACCTTCTCTCTCATACACACACACCTACTCTTTCACATAGTATCACATGCACTTATCTCTCATACAACCAGAACGACTAATTAAAATTCCATACACACACACACACACACACACACACACACACACACACACACACACACACACACACACACACACACACACACACACACACACACACACTTTCTTTCACATACAGAAGGCCAGTTTAAACTACACAGACACACACATACACTTACCTTCTTTTTAATCCGAATAGCCACATGCGTACACATGGAGTTAACCCATATCCTAAAGTGCTAGCTTAATTTCCGCGTGCAACTTTAGAATGTCTTTACATCCACGTTGGCATGCGTGGATGTGATGCATGCATGTTCCTATTAAAAAGAGCAGACTCCGCTACCATGGAGTGAAGTTTTTTTTTTTTTTGTTAATTCTTGAAAGCCTCCTGGCCAACTGCAGCTGTAAAAGTGGGAGGGTGCTCGCTTCCTCCTCCTTGCCCTACGATTCTGGCACCCTATGGTTTATTTATTTTAATGAATTTACTTTTCTTATTAAGAAAAGTAAATTCATTAAAATAAATAAATAAATAAACACAAATTGCGCCCTTTATGAGGCTGGCCTCTACGGCGCCCTAGGCAGTCACCTAGTTCGCCTATGCCTAAGGCCAGCCATGTATGTGATGTCTTGGTTATTCCACCGAAATGTGACAGCAAGCAGAAAATAAAGAACCAGCAGAGATGGTGACTTACATGTAGTATTGTATGGACCTGCTAAAGGAGTTTATTTAAAGTGTGGTGTTGGGGTGAGTTTTGGCATTAGTCCCTCAATGAGAGAGCTGGAATTCTGGCAGCACACACTTTTGCCCCCCAAAATTTAATTTCACAACATAGAAAGTTTGGAGATAACATTCTCCTCCACCTTGACAGACTGTGCAATAATGACTTCAGAACACGGTTCTTCACTTATTAAAAAAAAAAGAGAGAGAGAGCAGCGTGATGAGATTCAACTTCAAAACGCAGAGCAATGCAGGCTTATCCACTGACATGCACTTTGTTTTAGGAGACCATCATTAAAACATTACAGGAGTGAATCTTAAAAAGTTCATAAGTGGTCCTTAAATGAATGTAATGACTAGTTTTTGCTGTGTCTGGGGAATATCATAAAATGGATGTTATGTTGTTCATGGAGTTTTCACTTCAGATATATGGCAATCTACATTACCATTTGTAAGGATAACAATAGTGATGTGCTCCTGTAGTAACGATGTGTTTAGTCTATAGGTTAACACATACTAAATGAAAAAAGGCTACAGGAGCACGTCTGGAGTAAGGCACATTCTGTAGATGAAAATGCTCCAGGCTATAAAGAGAAGAGACAACTTTAAACCACTAATTAGTGACAAAATATGAAGGCATGCTGTGTAAAGTCAAAGGTCAGATAAACAAAATAAACGTAAAACTAGGATGCCTTAAAGGCAGTTGCCAGCTTTTTATGATTTTGTGTGCTTTCTGTTCTAAACAGCACTTTCACAAATAGCAAATTAATGCACAGCTTAGCTCCAGCACTTAAAAAAGCAGCATTAATGGATAACTTGAATAGCACTTCACACACAAAATACAGCAAGCCTGTCAAAAGAGTCCCTTGCTCAATCTTTCATCTTAACTCTGAGGAAGAATCTCTGCTTTCCACTTGATACTCCGTTCACAGTAGCTTTAGAAGTATTTCTGCAGGGCCTTTGAGTCTTTACAAATGTTAATATAGATTGCCATGTATTTGAAGTTAAAACTCCAAGAACAACATAACATCCACCTTATGATATTCCCCACACACATCACAAACTAGTCATTACATTAGTAAGGACTGAGTCATGGAGGGGATCAGAGAAGCAGACATTTTTATGTTTAATTCACAGCGACAGTATCAGCCTTTCAGAGGTGTTACTAGCATTCAACATGCACCGCAAGTCTTACTCAGAGGAAATCCATGATTTTCTTAATTTTGTAATACCTCCTAAGCTAACAGAGGCATAAAAAAACATGCTAGATGCCTTAAACGACTCTAGGAGAAAAAGACAGTAGTTCAAAATATGCCCAAAGGGAAATCACCTGGATTTGAAGGGTTTTAAAACATACTTTTATGAGCACTAAACTAACATTTCTTCCTTTAGTTGACAGAAGACTTATTGCAGGTGGGGAGACCAAGGATTTGTCATGTTCCCAGAAGCTGGCTTTTATAGGCATTAACTGTGAACCTGGAAAACCTATTGAATGTACCATCAATGAGTCTGGCAATATAACAAAACAAGCATAACCAGTAAGCATTACAAACTCTGACTTATGGAACATAAGCTAACTAGCTGAGAGACAGAAACAATGAAGTAATTCAACTGCTCTACTTTTGTCAGAATAGAATTCTCTCTTCCAAGCTAGTTTAAAAAATGTAACTGCTACAATTAGTAGCCTGTAGCTCAGAAAATGGCAATCTCCTCAGTGGTTCAAGTACTATTTCATTAAAAGCACAGTAACCTTTATGCATTCAAACTCCCAGCTATTTTGTTTGGGTATGCGTGGCCTGGACAAGCTCTTTCTCTTGGAGATTATAATTGGTCTACTTCTGAATCTGAGGGCTCCATCTAGTTCACTCTTTTTTTCCAGAGGGAATATGCCAACCCTGCTTAAATTCTCCTTGCTGAAAAATTATGTCTGTCTGCAGGCTGTTTCCATAACTCATCTTAAAGAAATGAACAAAGGCAGACACAGCAACAACACAAACTGAATAAGAACACACCCAGAGGTAATGAATCCAATAAAAGTTTTAATAAACTCCAAACAGCACAAAAAGTAATGTAAAGCGCTTTTCATCTGGTCGATTCACTAGACTTCCTCAGACAAACTCATACAAAACAAGCACCAAGTTTAAATTAAAAACTTTTCCCATCAAAACTACATCAGCCTATAAAACACAATGTTCAATTAACAACAATTAAAACATTAAAGTTATATAACAATACAATACCCTAAACCTTGTACTTAAAGTTGTGTTCTTATCCAGTTTCCATAGCTCATCCTCTTCAGTTAACAATAGCAGGTAAAGTCAAACATGTACACAGGTAGAAAGTTTCATTATCAAGGACATTAACTGTTGCTATACACACTTAAATGCTGCTAGAATGCCAGGATATGCATTAATGTGCATCTTCTGAAGAGAACAGACGTTTGCATCTCAAGTCTGGCATTCCTTTCTGCAGAGATTTCAGTTTAGTCTCTGTGGCTTGCTGTCACACTCATTTAGTCATTACTGTCCCTAAAAGTCACAAATTTTATTTGAAAGAGAGAAACCTTTTGAAGAAAAAACAGGGGCATCACTGAAAATTGGGGACAGTGGAAAAATATACAAGTAGGTCCAATTACATTGATATAATAACATTTTCCAATCAACAAAGATTCCTTTTTTTCAAATATATTTTTATTGCATTTTCCTCTTTTTTAATACAAGAAAAAGAATAAAACAGAAATATATAAGGACAAGATACATGGACTATCAATTTCCAATAAGCATAATAAGATATACAGAACATATACCATCAATTTTCATTTAGCAGAATTAACTAACATTCAAACTGCTCACATTAAATTGTAAGACAAATCTATTCTGAGATATTTTAATCATAATAGAATCTGACATTAAAACAGTTGCATCAAGATATTCTAGCCTATCTAACTTAAATTGTATCTTGTACTAACTATGTACACTATATACAGTTGATGTCACCTCGAAATGTTCATTTTATTTACACTTCCTAGACCTTACCAGTTTTAAGATGGGTACAAGTTTTGCAATATTTATTTTCTTTTATTTTTCCTTATTTACTTAGAGTAATAATGATGTTTTAGTCCCTTGTTCATAAACCAGTTTTACCTTAAGATTTCTATAAGCATTTTCCAATATTGCTGATAACCAATCAACAAAGATTCTGTCAAAAGTTTCCTCAAAAAAAAAATCACAACATCGGGGAGCAACAGGAGGAGGCTGTTGGTGAAATGGTGACCCTGTATTCATTTCTTTAACAACTCACCCCAGGTCATTGAACGCCAGGGAAATATCAGAACCCTGACACTCCTCTCCATGAGTAAGGGACACTTAGATGTGTTTTGTGTAACAATGTGCATCTACAGAAGAAGCCGATGACATATATTACTATGCTAGCTACCAAAGACTGCACTATATGTGTGTACTATTTTACAAATGGCTTTAAGTTGTTCTGCATTTTACTGCACTTGTTGTAAAGCATACCACATACTTTTATATGGATACTACATAGTTACAATAAAGATTTGTGTCGCAAAAAAGAAAAGAATTAAATAGCTTCAAGGCTTGTCTTATGGTGAGGACTATAATAAATCTCGTTCTCCTTTGTCTCTTCTCACCTTCTTAGAAGAGATTTGTACATAGCACAGAAAACTAAAGGACACCTCCCTGTTTGAAATCTTTTACCTTAGAATACCTGGTGGTGACCAGAGTATAAGAGGACAATCAGCATAAATGAAAGTTAAAATCAGCTATACCCAGAATCAAGACAAATTTATATCTCAAAAACTCCCATGGCTAAATAAGTACCTATACCTCCCAACAAGGGATCCAGGCCATCAAACTCCATAATGACCAATATGCCTTTAATTTGTTCAGGTTCAGGCACTTAGATAGTGTGAAATTTCCCTGTGGTACATTTCGCTGGGGACACGTGGCTGAAGTGGCATTCAGCTACAGAGAAATATGGTTGTTGCAAATTTCCTGTGGGTAAAGTGAGAAAAGTGGTGCCATGCTCACAACTTCAATAACCAAATGCACAGGAGGAAAGTAATGTCCATGGCCCTCAAGGCAACATGATACAGCAGGCAGCATGACAGGCGTAATCAGCAGGCTGGCCAATGAGCAAGTCAGTGGCTGTAAAAATACAGTGCACAATGGGCAGTGTCTTTATAATTGGTGCGTGTGGACCACTTACCCCTTCACAGTGTCCTGGAACATTACCTGAAATGCATACTGGAGCATAAATGTGACTACAGTAGCATGGAAGATTTTCCTCCATATTGTAGCACACTTCTACAAGTTATAGTTACATAAGCATGTACTGTACATTAAGCACAACACTATTTCTTCAGCCCCCATGCATTTGGTTATTAAAGCTGTGGGCGTTCCAGTGTGAGCTTTTGTCTGTCAACAGGGAATTCACAATAGCTATATTTCTCTGCAGGTGACTGGCGCTTTAGCCATGTGTCCCCAGTCAAATGTACCACAGGGAAATGCCTCACTGTCTAGATGCCTGAACCCATCCTCATGTTGTTTCTGAAAGTGTCCAGACAGCATATTATTGAATGAGTTACGCTATCTGTCCAGACATTTTTCGCACTTAGTGACAGCTAAACACGACTCAAATTTCATGAAGCTCTACATCATGAAGTTGAATAAGAATTACGATTTTTATCTCCTGTGATACCATTTCAATAAGGAAACATAAGGAAAATATACTCAGATATTCAGGCACACTGTCCTTCATGACAATGCCTCACAATAACTGATATTTCCTTGTCCTTTCTATACAGTGTCTCAGTTTTTCTAGCTGATCTTCCAGTATTGGTAGTGAAATAAACCATAGCATTCTTTCTCTTTGCCTATCAAATCTTTACAATCTTGTAAGCAAGCTCTTGTAAGTGTATAAGCTATATGCTAGGCTTATACGGATCTTGTAAGTCACATTGCTGTAAGGTTAACAGAAGATTCTCTGCAGTGTTGCTGGAGCTTTGTGAAAATATTTCTTGAAAAATGCTTTGCAAGGACTTAAGATCAGACTGTACTGTAACTGACTTGTTATAAATATAATCCTAGATTTTCTACCACCAATGAGCAATTACTAACGTATATTCTCTATGTCATAGCTTGTCTCCCTTTGTCAAAGACCTTAATCCATACAGGACCCATCTTCTATCCATCAGTAATACTGCACCAATCTTTTACTGACTAGTTTCCATTTAATATATTATAGGTTCATAGGTTCATAGGTAGGTACTAGGCTATCGGCCCAAGGGCCTACGTAAGCCTAGCCAGCAAGGTACCATAGCTTACGCCACCCAAGAAAGTTATTTTCCTGTGCCACTGTCCAGCAGAGACACAAAAGTGATCCCCGAGGTGTATTTCCTATTTCCCAACCACTCATCAAGATTTTTCTTGAAGAGTGCTAATGAAGAACTTTGCTTGACATAGATGGCTAGCTTGTTCCAGAGTATAGGAAGTCTCTGGGACAAGACTCTATCCCTCCAGCATGTCCTGTTTATTGTGGTGACAAGGTTTAGGTCCCTAGAGCATGTAGCTTGGAGAGATTGGGATTTCTTTAGGTGTAGCATGTCCAACAGCTCTGGGTTTGACATAGCTTTATATGTTAGGCAGAGATGACCTTGGAGTAGGCGATATGCTACGGAGTAAAGCTGGAGTTTTTTGAAGCGGTCAGTGTAGGGCATTTGTTTGAGGCCAGTAATCCTCTTTGTGAGGTACTTCTGTGGCCTTTCCAGCTGCTGCAGATGTCTTGTGAGGTACATTCCAAAAGGGGCGTTGTACTCTATAATGGATCTAATGAGTGACGAGTAGAGCAGAACAATGACCTCTTTTTTCCTGGATGAGAACCCTTTTATGATGAGGTGTGCCATGTAGAAGGGCTTCCTGACTACTGTGGCGATGTGACTATCAAAGGAGAGACTACTGTCCACCTGGGTCCAAAGGTCTCTTATCACGCATTCAGTGTTAAGTAGATTGCCGCCTATGTGGTAGTTCATGGGTACAGAGTTTTTACCAAAGGGGATGACACTGCACTTTTTGGCATTGAGCTTGAGGCCATGGCATCTGTCTCAGTGAGGCCCTTCTGTAGGATGTCCACATCATTTTGGGACTTGACTATGGCTCCTAGTTTACAGTCATCTGTGAACTTCGTCAGCCAGAGGCCTTCTGTGTTAGCCTGTACTTCAAAGAAGTAGATACCAAACAGGAGAGGTCCCAGGATGGAACCCTGTGGCACTCCACTTGTCACTGCCTTGAGGTCAGATTTGGAGTCTGCAACTTTTACAGTGTGGGTTCTGTCAGTCAGCCAGTTGGCAACCCATCTTGTGACGTAGGGATTTATACCTAGTTTAGTGAGTTTAGCTATAATTCCAGAATGGGGGATGGTGTCGAAAGCAGGTTGTGACATCCATAAAACTTCTGAGTAGGTGCCTTTGGAACAAGCATATTTTTAAATATGTCAAAGTTTATGTGGCAGAACAAATGTTACATTCCAATAGCTTCTGAGTGGCACTGTTATATCTGACCATATGGGTATTAACTTTGAGACACATTCAACCATGCTAAGAAATCACATAAGAGATAATTTCTTATGAGACTTTTGCATGTTAACCATTGTATTAAGTTTATCACATAATCTCTCTTGATGGCTTCTCATACCAAAATAATGTGACCAATATATTTAAAAAGAATTACAAATGTATTTTACTTCCTTTTGTTTAGCTTCAAACATCTTTTCTCTTAGTCTCTCAATTAGCTTAATAAGCCTATTAGCATGTTGTTTCTATTAACTATATATGTTATTTAGTGCCATTGGCTTAATGGGCTGCACTCTCACCTTTGGTGCTGGAAGATCAGAAGGTTGTGGCTCTATTCACAAAGTACATATTTGGATTCATTTTCCAATACCAGCACTGTAGTACAGCACAAGGGGATGTTGTACTGTTGAGTGTGTCACCTTTCAGATGTGACATTAAGCCAAGGTCCTAGCAGCCTGAGTTGCAGGTACCTCAGGTGGATGTTAAGGATCCCATGGCACTTATCTAAAAAAGAGATTAAGGGAAACTCCCCAGTGATATGACCAAATTTCCCCTAGTTGGTATGAATCCTACCTTGGGACCCTCATGAGAAGAGAACACTGGCCTAATGGGACAAATTCTGTCAACAAAAGCATAAATAAAAACTTTAAAAATATATATATTTCCTTTCAGTCTTTTAGCCACTTTAGCTGCTGCTCTTTGAAGTAGTTCTGGTGCCGACATTATGCAAAAAAGATGTTTTAGGTACATTTTCTTCTCTAGTCTGGTTAAACTTGCAAAGCTGACAGCTAGCTTTCTCCAGTTTTATTTGCCAGAGCATTGATCAACATCTACCGGCAATAATTTAGCTTTAGGCATTGTAGCTTGTTGTCTTGCCTTACTACAGTCACCGTGATAGTGAACCATTTAGTCAGTTCAGCTTGCTTAATATTTACCCTAAAGCTTTCTATACATTTCAGTTTCTGCTATTAAAAGCCTTCTGGCTACCCAAGTAACTGGTGCAGATTCAAATAAAGGCTTTTTCTTTAAACTTTTTTTCCAGTCTTTAATCACTTTATTGGACAAACTAAGTCATATAACTGTGCAATCCTCATGCATGGTGCACAACTGTCCTTTGCCTGCTTCTGTTAATCTTGCTATTATATATCATTTTCAGCATCAGAAATAATATGCAAACTGAAACGTAGGCTCAACCCAGAAACAGAAGTTAAAGTATTTCTGAGTTTCGCTTCAATATTTTTCATGCATTCCACATTTTTCTAACTCCCTTTCCATGTCTTCTGTTTTTCCTTTCTTTTCATTTTCCTTCTTTCCCACTTCTCTTCTGCAAATAAGCTTTTTATTTCCTCACAAAATATAACCACTTATTTTATGGAACTTTCAGAGTAAATTGCAATACGAGCAAGATAACTGTATAATAAACATACGTAGATACTTGTCTCTGAGACAGAATATTATGATAGGCTTAAGACAATTGTAGAATAGAGATTACAAATCCAAACTCTCACTGATATAATCATACGACCTGGCAAATTGGCCTAGAGGCTTACTGCCTCCCAGTTTTTCTATATTATTCCTATATTGTGGTCTGTTAGATGTACAATAACCACATTCAGAGATGAACTTCTTGCAGCTAATACCAGTCTACTTACACAGGCCAAATTAAACAGATAATAAGCTGGGTATGCCTTTACTCCAACCTTCCTAGAGTCTTTGCAGACCAAAAAAAAAGAAAAAAAAGAAAAAGTTAATATCCTCTATGCCTATAAATATGTGTTCCTATAAATTCCCTCTTAATATTTAACTCTAACTGACTCAGAACATACCAAATTATATACTTTATCTTGACACTGTATAATCCTTGTAATCAGCCAATCCCCATGATCCCTGTAATCAGTGAATCCTATAATAAATCAGAATAGCTTTGAAAGTATAAACAGTTTCCCTGATTGTGTCATAATTGTCAGTGAAGAACTCATGACAGCATCCCTTTTTATCACATTTGCTATTATTATCAGGTTATTTAGCAATTCCTAAACATTCTGAAATATTCTTGGAAGAAGGTGAACACTGTCACTTGTTGTTATAACGTGTGCCATATTTTTAACTATTTTTCATGCTGTCATTCCGAGAAGCATTAAAATATTCAGTTTGCACTCAGCAACATGTATACTGTTTGCTTTACAAATCTGCAACTTATCTGCAAGAACTCATTTAATCAAACCAAGTTTGTAATATGCATTATGAGGTAATATATCGGGTAATGTTTTCTGAGGACACCATTTGAACGCTTTTTGTACTTTCTGCACTTACATTTGCAGTCAGGCAAAATGCACACAATGAATGTAGCTTTTGCTCCGAGTGTGTCAGAAGAATGCACTGACACTTGTACAAAATATTAGACAAGAGTCAATAATAAATAATTAACTTTTAATGGAATTTTGCTTTCATTACATATATCTAAGCTAAATGCAATATTTTCATCTTAACTCACAAGATTCTGCAAACAAACATTTTTTACTGTAAACTGTGTGCTATTTAAAGACTAAAATGCAATCAGATTATGCTTTTCATCTGTACCACAGATATTTCCATTTTGTTTTTCTTAGCTGACTCAATGCATATCTTGTTACACAATTTTGTTTTGACTTTCACACATTTTTGAGTAATGATTTTTATCACTACAAAACTTACAGGTTTAAATAAATTCCATACAGCATGCTTTCTCATGTCCAACCATACCTAGAATATGGCACTGTATTTCTAACTGTATATTTATTTCTAGTTAGCTGGAAGCCCCAAAGTCATTTGTGCTTTTTACTTTTACTTTTATTTAGTTTATTTTTTCATCATGTTATCATTATTTTTAGTTATAGTCCTTATTTTGTACACTTCAAGTATTTCATACAGCATGGTGCACACCAAAAATAGAAATATTGTGGAATGTTTATCAGGACTTCTTAAGGGATAATTTCCACTGTTTGGACATCTCTAGTGTACCACTGTGGTGTCGTCCAGAGATATATGGTGAAATATTTGTAGCATGTGCCAGCCTACACATCATGGTCTTACAAAAGCAGGTGATGCAGCTGGAAATCACCATGGCAGTAAATGTCATGCATGATGTAACATCAGTGGAAGGCACACAGGAAATAAAGGGAAAGACAAGGGAGGAGTGTAGCCTGAACCAGCACAGGAGGAGAGACAATGGAAGACTGAAGCCTGAGCCAAGGCATGAAGAGAGACAATGGAGAACTGAAGCCTGAGCCAAGGCAGAAGGAAAAACAATGGAGGAATGAAGCCTGAGAAGAGGCAGGAGGACAGACAATGGAGGACCGAAGCCTGAGCTAAGGCAGGAGGAGAGACAATGGAGGACTGAAGCCTGAGCCAAGGCAGGAGAAGAGGCAAGTGAAGCCTGAACAGAGGCAACAATAAGTGCATTACATTGCTGTGGGCCATGACAAGGACAACACAGAATAATATGATGCATGCTACAGATCAGACGTCAACACTCCCTAACAGGTTATGGGGTGGCTTGTGCACAGTTATCATTTGTACAGATGGGGATGTAGTGATTACAATGTGGAGTAAGGTCACAGGAAGAGAGTTTTGTAGCCTCATACTATGGGTGGTTTTGGGAGCCATGGATCACATCCAAACTATTCTCCCTTTGTCTCAATACTTCTCAACTAAAAAAATGTTTTTTTCTGATACTTTTCTATTCCCTACGTTGTGTTGGAATTAATTAATTTTTTTATTACCTCCTTACTGTGCTGCATAATACTCATGTACATAAAATGTTTTTTTTTGTTATACAACTGTATAATAACAATATGTCTTCCTATGTGTAACCTTATAACTGTTGCTAAAACATATGCTAATCAGCTTCATACTTATGTAATTGTTTTTTTTCCACTGTTTTGTTTTTTCTCAGAGCTTTTCTCCTCGGGCCTCTACTTAAAATGGACATACATCCAGTTAGACTAGCCCGGTCAACAAATGTAAAATAATAAATAAATAAATAAATCCTTCAGGGACTTATTTGGGAATGCCACTATGAGTTTGTTGCCTGTGATCCACTGTGCCAGCTATCCATATCAGGACGGGATTTGTCCTATGGTTGGGATGGATCAGAACTACAGGGACATGCTAGATCAACCTAGGAAAGCTGAGGAAGCATACCATGATCAGTGCATGACAATCACTGCTCACAACCAGGGCTTTCACAAAGCATGCCAACATACACCTATGGACAAAACATATCAAAAAGTAGATGTATATGCTTGGCTATGCCATGTGGGTTACTCTCCATGGACCACACAAAGGAGGCAACCTGGAGAGCAGCTGTCAAGTGCCACACAAATGCACTTATGGATATGACATTTGCCACCTGTGACCCCAGAAGTGTCACTACCATTTCACTGTTCCAGTATTTGAGGTCACTGTGCAGCTCACACATACCACAGAGCACACTTACTTGCTCCACAGTAGTGTGCATAACAGGTCTCAGTGCCTGAATCACTGGACTACATATCTATGGGTTGGTTTAGAGTGTAGCATACATATCAGGGATGGCATACAAGTCCCAGTAGCACTGGGATCCCTTGATTCTCTCCACTACGGGGGATATGGCCACACAGCATCTGGTGGGAACAGAGAAGGAGCCCATGTGGGACTGTCAACTACGGGAAGTACATCACTCTCTGATGAGTTATTCTGCATTTGCCTTTACAGGGAGTCTCTGTACTTGTGGATGTGGAAATTATCTCACCTCAGATTGCTACAGAATGCTTTACTGTACCATCAGACCATGCAATCAGAACTATCCACCACCACCACAGCCATGGTGGCATCCACTCTCTTCTTTCCCACTACATTTGACCATCCAGCAGTGAAGCCAGTTTATGTATTAAAATAGGACACCTTTGGAAGCCAGTAGGTACTTTGTGGCATGCATAGTAGGACACATGGAAAACAGTACTATACAGTATTTTGAAACACTCCTTGTTGGGTAGGATGTTGCACTTGTAGACCAGGAGTGCCTATAGGATAGATGTGCAGGCAGGCAACACTCATATCCTCTTCAGTTCATGCATAGTTATCTGCCTTAGCATACCATTATGGTAAATATTAACTTAGTGCTTCTGTTACTGACACATAGGTAGTAGGTGCCAGGCCTGTGCCGATGTTGAAGCCACCATCTAATATACAAGACCAGTCCTTCATGAAAAATGTCAACAAAAACTTCTCAACCTCCATTGCTTCTGTGTTCATCGGCCTCTCCCTGTGATGGTCCTGTCCACTGCAATGTCCTAAGCCTTTTGATTAGTATGGGAGATCATGTGTGCGACCTGCATTCTAATCTGTTGTAAACATAAGTTATAGCTACTCATGGCATGTACATCCCATACTATGCCTTGACAGATTTGGATATCATACAAATAAAAAACAATACAGCCCAAAGCTCAAAGCGAAAGGATGGTCTTTAATTCCACAATAATCAATGTAAAGGCAAACAAGCAAACAATTGACTAAGCACTTTCACCTAGCTTAATAGCTATACAGGCATCTTGAGAGGGCCAAGACAGATCTAGATCATAACCTGTTTTTTTGACTCTCCTTTGACCAGCAAGTGCATTGTGCTATTCATGTGAATAGCCTGAAGTAGTTCCTTATACACCTAGTTTATGTATTTCTCTAGGCATTTCCTCTGAGGGGGAAAGCCTGTATCTGTACACCAAAGAGCTAAACATGTCATTCACATGGTGTATGTGCTAGGCTATGCCATGTATGTTACTGACCATGGCCTCCTCCCATTTTACCTACTTTGATATCACATGCATTTACCAATGTGCAAGGCTTCTTCTGGTATATGATACTGTAGCTGCACACGTGTATAAGCCAGGTAATAGATTCTGTTTCCTATGGGAACAGCATCTACTACCTCATAGGAATACACAAGTGTGATGCATGACTATGGGATGGCCATGTATGTGAGATATTAGGGCATCTGAGTACCTTCAGATATACTTGCCTTGTCATGTGTGTGTGTATGTGTGAAGTGGAACCATCCTCGTTTCTGACATATGTGAAGAAGAGTATCCATATGTGAACAACCATTTTATATGTCACTGATAAAGAACAACACACCAACTCTACTTCTCCCTGACAGGCACCACAGGCCTTGCAGAGAGGCAGTAAGTACATTAACGGCCTAGTTCTCCTTTCTTCAATCTCTAATGCTCCAAATCCACTGCACTTTTACAACAATTACCATAAATGTTGCTTACATATTTGAAAATGGTCTTGTCTAAGATGATAATGGTGCTTTATATCTCTGCAACATAGGGCACTTAGCATGATGGGATGGGTATGCAAATCAGGCTAGATAATACTGATGAATCACTTCTTCTGTGAACTGGGCCAATCATACCTCGAGGTTTGAGCTGTGGAAGTGCTGTTCAGCATGAGACATATGCCAGCTATGCACATACATCAGGCCTGAGTATGAACTACTGCTATGCTACAGTGCCATGTTGTGTGACATAAATGTGCATCTTCATATAATAATCTACCATACCAGTCCTCATGTATATCAAATGAATGTCCATGGCTGCACCATCACCCACAGACTAGAAGGATCTAGAAAAATGACACGGGGACAGTTGGATTTTCCTTTTCTTCTTACACAGGAAATGCAAAGAACTGCTGGAATCCTAGTATAGGCTCCTTAAAAATGGCAATGTCTGGTTTGAGCCGTTACAGGTGTTATCCAATGCCATGGGCATCACCATTACAAGACAATAATGTAGGCATCAGTACAACAACCTAAAGTGGTACTACCATGGACTTAGCTCAAATGGAAAGTAGAGGTTCAGGAGCTGCAACTAGAGTGGTAGTGTACTTTATTTTTTGTTTATGTCCTACTATCTCAGGTGTTATCCTCCTGTGCTTACCCTCACTTTTTTTTTTAGCTGTGAGGACTGTGACTTGAACATGTCTTACTGCTGAAGAAAGCAGCAGTGTCTCTCCAGACAGCAGGCTGCGTAAGTGTTATATGGTATTCCGAGGTTTAACTTCCGAGGTTCATGTTATACTTGGCTCATCATTTTCTATGCATTGTGCAGGTTCAGTTGAAACAGAGGAAAGAGTGCAACTAAATTCACCTCAGTGTCAGACAGTTACCGTAGTTAATACTAGGTTATTGGTAACCACTGGCTGCCTCCCAGGAGTGAGATGATGACTCATCTGCTAAAGGTGACCTGGGGGATTCCTGTTAACCACTGAGTTTGCCTTGTGACTGGCAGCTGAAGAATCCTTTGCCAAAGGCAGGCAGACAGTTTTACTTGTAGAAACTCAGTGACAGGTGTGAAAGCTGGTGGCTGCTAAGATTCCTAGATGACTGTATAGCCACATCAAGAATATGGCGTGCCTTCTGATACAACATGGCAAGATGAGTGGACCCCAGCCAGTGGTCCTCCAGGTAAGCAACCAGCCTATAGATTTGTGATGCCTAAGTACATTGCAATCACCCATGCCAGCAGCCCACACTTATCCTCTTCTGTTGTTAAGCTTCTCTTCTGTGTCTTTTCTTGTATTTCATTATCTGTCCCTCGCAATCAGCCGATGTCTGCTGTCTGTCTTTATTTGTGTCTTCCCTGTCCACCCAGACTTTGAATGTGCACCATCCCTCTCTGTCTGTGCATGTCTTCCAAGCTTGTCTGTCCAGGCCCACTATTTGCTTTTTCTCTTCTCTTTCACTCACAGTCAGCCCTCAATATCTTCCTCATCTATACTTCTTGTTTAATAATGAAAATGGGGATTCTATCTCCAGAAAAATGTATATCTATCCTTCTTCTCGCCATCAGTTCCACACTGTTTATTATGTTTTTCCTCTGCATACTCTATTGCCTTTCCATACCTATCCATCTACCCTTTTCCTTACCATTTAAATGATTAATAGGATGGCTACTGTGGTGTACATATCTACATTAGTATCTTTGCTGATGTTATGTTTTCCTCTGCTGCTGTATCCATCACTCTAAGTACTAGCTATTTCTACTCAGCACAGCCCTGCAAGTAACCCCTTGTACTATTAGAAGTGCAGAGGGACAGCATTAGTGTGAAGTTTTGCATGTCAGACAGCTTTAGTGCAATGTCTTGCATGTCATGCACATGCACCGTAGTGGTGCTCTGTTACATACTGATATACCACAGCTTTGCATGTTCGTGCTACTTATCTGGTTTATGTGACTTTTACATTGGCATGCTGGTGCTATCTCTTCCCTGTTATGTCTGTTAGCAGCTTTCAGACACTCCACATACTTAGCTATTTCTGAATTAACGCTGTGTAGTTGAACTGCACTACTCTTTGAATCCTTGTCAGCACAACTTAGATGAAATGATGAATGAAGGCAAGCTGAATTAATTTGGTAAAGAATGACATTTCAGCAGCAGTGCAATAAAACTTTTATTTCACAATGCATGATGTCTTTCTGCATGATTAGGTGGTGAAAGGTAAAATTCAATAATGCATGGGATACAGGCTGGCTAGCAGCTACATTACAACGTTAGTTAACACAGCTTTGGCACTGCTTGTGAACAAGCCAAAGTTAGATGATATCTCCTTAGTATGTTGCACCTTATCCATGGGGAGCTCTTCACGATCTGGTTTCTGATAAAGGCTAAAAAAAAGGCATGTGCACTACAGCCTGAGAAGTTGACAAGACAGTGAGGCTTGCAATAAGTATGTCTGAGATGGATTCAAAATGCTGCCCTGGGTCTATACCTACTACTGCACAAAGAGAGAAAAACGAGAAAATAGAAATATTTATTACTGTAGCCACACCAGACAAGTCCCCTACAAACAGAGTTAGAATTCAGACATTGGTCAGAATCTAGAAGTCAGCTGATGAAAGTATAAAAATATTTTTCAAAACTTAGCTATATGTAAAAATAAAATTAAAAATAATGTGTGGAACAAACATTGGATAACTATTATCAGAAGAGGAAAGTGTTAAAATATGGGATGACTAAAATATGTATTTACTATCCATTTTGTGAAATTCTTCCTTTATAGCCTGAACCATAAAACATGTACCTTCTGACTGTATGATCTCCTCATCAACCATTTAATTTACAAAAATAATGGCTACTTGAAATATACTGATAAAATTAAGAACTTAAAAGCATTTCATTATGTTTCCTGTCCTTCTCTCTCTTTCTCTCTCTCTCTCTCTCTCTCTCTGCACAAGTCTTACTAACTTGACATAAAATGTAACTTCTTCCTTTCAACTGACTTTGCTTTTTCATTTGCATCCCAGTATTCCAACAGTCTTCCTTGCTCTCCCACATTACTTTTGATACTATTGTCCCTAGGTCTCTTCCCTTGTTTATTACCACTACTAATTCCATTCCTGTTATGTACTCCTTTCTCACATTTTTCCTTACATGATACATTATTTTGCATTTTTTTTCACTAGATTAAGCAGCCAAGTTTAACACCATTCTTCCAGATTTAGCAATATTTTGCCTTCCTTTTTAATTGGCGTATGTAATAAAAGCCTTGGAAAGACCACAGAGTTACATCTATATAATTTGTTAAACCTATACATCCTCAACCCCTTTTACACATGGGGTCAGGCTGTCACTTCAACAGTAACAATCATCTGAAGCCAAGCTTTACACTGCCAGGTAGCTAGTCCTGCCACTGTAGTTCATCTGTACCATTCACTCACACCTATGGCCAATTTAGTGTCCACTCCACTTACTGCATGTCTTTGGAATGGGAGAGGAAACCAGAGTACCCAGAAGAAACACACACAACAATAGGGAGGGCATGCAGACTGTACAGAAGGCACCCCAGCCAAGAATCAAACCAAAGAACCTCTTGCTGTGAGGCAACAATGCTAACCTTTGCACCACCTTGGCCTCCCACAATGCATCCATAAAACATGTACACATATTCCTGTGCTAAGCGAGATTTCAGCTTTCTATTGAACAAGAGAATCTATAGCTGTAATATCATTAGGCAGTGAATTTCTCATGACTGGAGAAGGTTTATGGCAGGATTTCCCCTCAAACAGCTACAGATAATTAAGATCTATTTAATTAAAATGATGTGGAATGGTTAAGACTGTTTTTAGTCTAGTACACTGACAGTATGACAGCAAGTGGCAAACAGTACCTTCGGTTAATAAGGTTGAATATAGGAGTATTGAGTAAGAAATTTGACCTTGCAGTGATGGAAAATCATTTGGCTGCATGTAAAGTGATGCAATTGCGGTTTTAGGAACAGGGTATGTGAATAAACCAAAGAATTTTATGTTCTGCACTTTGCAGTATGGATTTACTTTGTCCAGAGACAGTAACAAAAGGTAGAGAATATTCACAGATAGGATGCAAATAATCAAAATAGGGAAAGGTTGCCTCCACAAAGAGGGCAGTCACAAGTGGAGTTCCCCAGTGTCCTGTACTGGGACCTCTCTTGTTTGTCATCTACATTTCTGATGTAAACACCAGTGACAAAATGCTCTGGCTGACTAAGTTTGCATTTGACTACAAGCTAGGAGCTGTCACTGAATCCACAAATGACTTAGCCATTCTCCAGAAAGGTTTGTCTCAAATAAACAACTGGTATCAAAATCATGGTCTGACAAAAATGCATTATTGTATCCTTTGGGAAGTTACCTACCCAAGGGAACTACCACATTGACAATAAGTCATTAAGAGTTAATTCAGTTTTCCAGGATTTGGGAACTTATGTGGACAGTGGCCTAACCTTTGATTAACATGTGTCTATTGTTGCAAGAAAGTCCTTCTATATTGCACAGCTTATAAACAAAGGGATTGTATCTAGATATAGGGTGTCATTGTCCCCCTTTACTCAGCCCCCATTAGACCAATCATTGAATATAATGCACACTTTGGCATGTATCTGTCCAGACACATGCAACAACTGGCACGCCACAGAGGTATCGACTAAAGGGATTCAAACCTAAACAACATGTCCTATATGAACCAACTCAAACCTCTGTCACTATACTTGGTATACTACAGAATGCTAAGAGGTGACCTGTGTCTGGCATACAAGGCATTCTCTAAACCAATACTGATGAATTTACTGCACATCATCAAGTCAAATGACATCAGAAATACTCAGTCTTGGGATCTAAGCCTCTTCTGCAGCATCAACAGAATGGTTTGTAGGGACAGGTGCATTTTGCAGAGGGTACCGCTGCTGTGAAATAGACTACCCATTTATTTAAAACAAAGCTCATTCATGTCCATTGTCAAGCAAAACTTAGATCTATGGATGAGAAACAGAAAATTTACCCCAGGACCGCCTCCTGTACTAGCCTGAACAGAAACAGCTCCTAAATGCTTTATCCCATGCATGGGTCTCCCTCAAATTATTTATGGTATGATCCCAGTAACTCTCATTAAGGGTAATCTATAGTTATCAACCATGGGATACATAAGGTCAATCTATAACCAAAACGGAATAGGTTATTTTGAGCACAAAAAATAAAACTGGCCAGGCTTAAAATGGCATGCAAGGGCAGCTAACCTAGTACTTACCTATGAACCTATAAACCTATGAGATTTAGGACTGAATTTGTAAATAAAACACAGTAATCTTTCAATATGCTTGTGAGAAAATACCTTAAAGTCGACCATTTTTTTAGTAAAGTCTTCTAAATGTCATTTTTTTAACGGTAGTCTCAAAAAGGACCCATGAAAAGACAGACTATCTGATTAACAATTCAAATATACAAAGGATCAGTATTCAGCATTTTATTAAGAATCAGCATTTTTTATAAAAAATACTTTTCAGTTTATTATCAAGAATCAGTATGGCATTTCTTTATGTGCTCAAAGCAGGATTCTAATTTTATTATCATGGTAGGTATTATGGTTACATCTAGTCGCTCATCATAAACTAGTGATAAATAGTTAGCTCTGTGTAACTGTACTATTCCTTGTCTACAAGATTTTAGATTGCCAGAGAAAAGTTTTAATTAGAAAAAAGAAAAGAAAATGTTTTCTTCTCCTTCTAACTACAATGACCTAGAAATGAGAAAAGTATATGACGTATGAAGGAAATGTCCCCATATGAAAGGTGCCCTTTGCAAAAAATATTTATCTGAATTTGTTTTGCGTATTTGCATAAAAGCAGTTTACTTTGAGTGTTCCTGGTGTGATCATTTGTGTTCTTAAACAGCTTAATGCATATGCATACTAGGTGATGTGTTTTGTGGAGTGTGCTCTCAAGGACATGTAGAACCATTGCAGTGTACTTGTAACAAAGATCGCAAAGGAACATGGACTTTTTTTAGCCTCTAACATCCTAGCTCCAACCAATATTTAAATGATTTCTTCAGCCAGAGGTCATTATTGTGTAGATGCTGAAGTCCTCTCAGATTGCAAACAATACCTTCGGGAAAACCCACATGCATGTGCATCCACAAGCACAGGCAACAGAATCTGAAACAACTTTATTTTAGTAGGCCCTCACAATTCTAGCTCCCTGATTTCTATCAAGGAGAAAGGAGATGGTACTGGATCTCTTGACTCCTTCCTCTCACCAAAGAGGATAGCAGGTTTCACTCAGTCCTCTGTCCCCAGCCAGACCTCCTTCCTTCGTTACTGAATGAACACAAGGCAGAATACCATGAGGCTCATGGAAATAGGGAACTGCAGGCCATTCACAACAAGTCTGGAGTATTTTACATATGAAAACAGATAAAATAAGTGCAATAACAACAGTAAATGAAATCTCACTGAAATACCAAAGGAAGCAGTAAACAGGGAAACATTAAATAGATCTAAACAAATCAAAAGAAAGCCCACAAACAAAAGCACATCACATCTGTCAGAGAGGAAAACTCAAGTGCACATGAGGTTCTTTGTGGTGCATTACGGGCAATACCTCAAAGCAGCTGCAGCAACCATTCTGGGGAGAACAGCAGCTGTAGTGACCATTTTGAATAGACCTAAATGAATGTAAAGGAGAATATATGTGAATTAACCCCTAAATGAAAGTATCAAGTAGTTATATTATACAGACCCAGCCTTGCATGGCAGAACCTCAAAGGATCATTCTTGCCAATGCATGTGGCATCTGAGCAACATTCTTTATATTGAAGTAGAGTGCTGTCATATCTTGTAGGGGATTATCATTCGACAGAAGTACTTACACTGCAAATGATTGAGGAGAACAAGTACTATAGTATAAATCTACAGCTTAGTTGGAAAATGTAGCTTTGTGTACAAGAAAATTACCAAAAATGAATTCCTTCAGTTTGAGTAATACAGCTTTGTGAAGGAAATGCAAGTGGACCAAAAACTGTGGTTGTCTGTAATTATATAAGCATTCTTTGTTCACATCCAGATAGAACACAGGATAGTCACAGCTGTTATTCACTATTACACTGCAAAACAGTATGACATTGAAAATGTTCATTCCAATCATTGTTCTAAAATGATACATGTTTGTTGGGAATTATTAGGCGACTAGTTCTTCTGGGAAGTCATAGATCTAACATTAATTATTTCTTGTGCAGATTAGTTATAGGATTCGTAATAAGTCACTGAAAGTATGAAGCCATATTGTGCTGAGGGAGAATCATGTAAACAACTTGCAATTTATGAATATAGACAAAAGTGCATGTTAGCACGAAGGTGTTCTCCTATATACACTAAATAAATCAAGAAATGGCAGGGTAATCCAAATGATGACATCAATATGTGACATGCCATGTCGCAAGACTGCATCTTATTCACAGAAAATGTAACAAAGTGCAGATAATGGCAGATAAATTAAGTTGTATTCCAGAATAATCGGGGAAGCATAGGCCAGAACAGCAGTTAAGGTAAACATCATTATTGTGTGAATTGCAGGACTGTCACTTTGGTTTATGGGTAATGTAGTTGCACCTGGGCTGTATCACCAGTATGGTCATGAGAGATGCTCAAAATCCTGTCTAACCAATTATTTGATCTTCTTTCACCTGACAATGAGGAAGACAACCCTAAATATCACAGGCCATGTGAATTGCATGGTTCTGACCATAAAAGACAGCATGGATAGCACATCCTATAATCCAAGATTACCATAGCCTTCTCCATCTTGGCAAGAAGAATATTCTACTGTACCTTTGGGGATACTGGGGATGCCTCAAAATCTTCTGAATCCAGGATGTAGAATGCAGACATCAGCTGCATGCTGCAGCAAATGGAAGAGCATACATTTCCAGAGACCCCCAAGGAATACTCTACCAAATGACTATCATTTCAGCTATTACAGAAGGCCCAGAGAATTAAATATATCAAATGGAAGGGGTATCACCCCATCAGATTGAAAGGGAGGCTCATGCAAGACAGATGGAATTATTAAGAGTGCATGTATCCTACACCCTGCAAGTACAAATTTTGCACATTGTTGTCAATTGATCAAACAGCCAGATGTTTAATGAGGGGATGATGTCACACGGACATTTTCTTACCAAGCAAAAATCAGTCCTGCAGTACTGACTGTAAACTCATCAGCACATAAGACAGACAGACTTGGAATATGGGATAGCAGAAAGCAAGGTTGGAAAATGTATCCTCTGATCCTAGTTCTGACCTCATTCAGACTTCTCTTCTCCTTAACTACCCCTCTCAGATACTAGAAGCTATAAAAATGTTCCACTATTTTCCTTTCTATCTCACTTCTCAGCTTCTTATGATTTCACCCATTTGCTGAGCTTAAAATTATCTTATCTGTACTCGGTTTCATCCCATGTGCCTTCAGTTTTGCATTCCACTCCCCTATCGTTTGCCAGGGTTCTTGTTCAGAGTCTGCCTGTAATGCCACATCATTTGCATGTAGTAACTTTGTTGATCTGTCCCCTCTGATCTGTTTGATAATGTAGTTCATCACTGGTATGAAAAGCAGTGGGCACACCGACTCCCACTGAGAACCCCACTATGAGACCGAACACTGTTCCTACTTGAGTCATCAGGTCCTTGTACATAGCCTACACTAATTCAACCAATGATTCTGGGACTTCAAACCAACACAAGACTGCCCAGATCAGCTTTCTTGGGACCTTGTAATATGTTTCCTCCAAGTCTAGGAATGCTCAGTTGGACTCTTTCCTCATCTCTAGCTGCTTCTCAAGTATCTGTCTTACTGCAAATGTCAGGTCAGTTGTGCTGCATCCTGATCTGAATCTGAAATAGCAGACATTAGTAAAGCGGTGCTGTGGGTTGACCTCACACTGAAACAACCACCAATCATGAAATCCAAACAAACAGTTTCCTTTTGCCACCTACCAGTTACTTCAGATTCACTTTAGCTGAATAGTGATAGTGTTATTGAATGGGTTTTTCCTAAGGTAAGGTACAGGGTTACGGTTTAGGTTTAGGGGAAAATCCAGGGACAGAGTTAGCACACAGTAGTAAGGATGGATTGGGGGGGGGGGATTTGTCCCCTATACCACCTTAATAATGTGTGTAATCTTAACCCTAACTGTAATTTCAGCTGTAACCCTAATTCTAACCCCAATCCTATACCTCATCTTAGGAAAAAGAACTTCCATATCACTACCCCTACACAGGAAACTCAGGCACACATCACATGAGCAGCACACATGCACAACACCAAATCTATCTCTTTCCTTAGCCCTTCTTGTAAACCTAACCTGCATACACACACACACACACACACACACACACACACACACACACACACACACACACACACACACACACACACACACACACACACACACACACACATATATATACACACACAGATACTTCCATCCCTTATTCTGAAACTTTTGATACATCCAAAAGTTTTGTTAGTAATAACACAGAGCCACACGTAACTGATTCTTCTTCCTTTCAACATCTATTGCACTGGAGAAACAGTGCTTTAGAGGAATTTCCCAAGCACTTTACTCTGTCAACAAACCAATGACTTGGCAGATAGAGGTGAACCCAGCAGAGCCTCTAATCAACTACAGGTAGTGACAAAGAGGTCACGGTTTAATGAAGGGCTGCCTGAGGTCCCATATTATAATTCTAGTGGAACCCTACAGGATTTCCCAGACAAAACAGCACAATGTGAGAAAGTATGGATGCAGATGAAGTTTTACCACATACTTCACACAGCATACAGTGGGCACTGCATACAAGGGTTACAGCATACAGATATCTGATGCATCCATGCATAATATAGAGGTAGCAGTTATATGTACAATGTGGGCAACACACACAGCTGTATACCCCAGGATAATCACAGTAGAGTGCTCTATTACAAAGTGTCCCTCATGTCATGTGAGATACAATATGTGTATTAACAACAACAATTCCACAGGATACCAGAATAACACAAAGCTGGATAACTCAATAGACATCCACCATGAGTAAAAAGAAAAACATTTTTTATTCCATGAATGAACAGGCAAGCGCTTTCACCCAGTAGGGCTTCATCAAACCATATAAAACTATATAAAACAGCTGAGTTAACATCCATTTATACCAAAAACAGCGGGAAATCTACAATCAATTAGTCCTTAAAGACACATTCAAATAATTAAAACCATTCTGCAAGTAAAAAACACATATGGTAGCAAACTTCCATAATATGTAAGATATATATATATATATATATATATATATATATATATATATATATATATATATATATATAAAATATAAAAAACAATTCCTAACCATCAACATGTCTCAAAGAAAAAATATATAACTAACAAATGAAAATAAAAATAAAAATAAACAGAAAATAGAAACACAATGGAATATAAACCTTTCAGGTCCTCAGTTCCCTAGATTTCAAGATGGGCCTAAGGGAAACCTTATCATTAAGCCCAAGATACTAGGGGATTGAGAACCTGAAAGATTTATATTCCATTGTGTTTCTATTTTCTGTTTATTTTTATTTTCATTTCTTAGTTATATATTTATATATATATATATATATATATATATGTATGTATATATATATATATATATATATATATATATATATATATATATATATATATATATATATATATATATATATATATATATATATATATATATATATATATATATATATATATATATATATATATATATATATATATATATATATATATATATATATATATATATATATATATATATATATATATATATATATATATATATATACATATATATATATATATATATATATATATATATAGGATCCGGACACATGCTCAACTAGCATATGTACAAATCACAAAACATCGAACACACATACACAAAAGTGCTTAACATCGACAAGCGCTTCTGTGTATGTGTGCCCGTTTCGTAGATCGGACTACAGTGCAGGTAAGGGAAAATTCCTTTTTTCCCACTGTAGTGTGATCTCAGAGTGAGAATAATAAAGTAGGGGGGTGTGGGGGATGCTGCAGAAACGTAGATTTTTTTTTTGAACTACACATACACGGAAGCTCTTTTCGATGTTAAGCGCTTTCGTGTACGTGTGTTCGATGTTTTGTGATTCGGACATATGCTAGTCACGCATGTGTCCTAGACCCATATATATATATATATATATATATATATATATATATATATATATATATATATATATAATATATATATATATATATATATATTATGGAAGTTTGCTACCATATGTGTTTTTTACTTGCAAAATGGTTTTAATTATTTGAATGTCTCTAAGGACTAATTGAGTGTAGATTTCCCGTTGTTTTTAGTATAAATGGATGTTCTGGTACCCTGTGGAATTGCTGCTGTTATTACTTGGATTGCTGGTGGGTACTGGGATATTTATCCTCCATGAGTTGTTCCTTTTCATACAATATGTGTACTGCTGCAGTATACAATGTCATAGCAATAAAAAAAACTTCTTAGAATTTCAGTGGAGGATTTATGCTAGAAACTATGATATTATCATAGTTCCTGAAACATAGCTCAGTCACAGGCTCTAGCCCAACATATTCACATTTTCAACAGTATCCCAAGTCTTGGCCAAAATACTCAGGTAGGAGTAATAAGTCTATGTTTGGAATACCTGGGATCCTCAGTAAAAGTAAACAGCCAAAATGCAGACATTTTTAGTTGATTAATAATACCACTGATCAGCACTCTCTGTACTTTGGTGGATCTACAACACCCCAAAGTTAACAGAGGAGGAAAATGAAGATTTTATTGTCTTGCTATTATGTGTCAAAAAAGCGTAAATGACACTGAAATTCCTGATCACTGACATCAGGCAATTGCAAAACTTATTTTTTTTATATAAAAATAAGAGCAAGACATCAGAGCAGTTAAACCTTTATTGATTTATTCTATACTTAAACTGCTTACAAAAGTAAATTATCCAAAATGTATCAGTGTATAAATGTAATATTAATTTCTATAACAATGTTTCTGAAGCCTACAAAACAGGCTTGAAAGTCAGCATTATTCATCACATGAATTTGGCTCAATGGACCATAATCAACTGATGTCAAGTTAGCAATACTTGATGTTGAAGGGACTGTGTTGATATTGATACAGACATGCTTGGGTGTTAGGTCATGGGCCATAGAAATGTAGAGTTGTCACTCATACTGGTATCAGTTGGGAATAATGGTTCCCCAAAGGAAATCTTGGGGCTGCATTTATTTAAATTATACTTTTCTGATCTCTGTGATCAAAACAAGATGCTCTTTTGCTGTTACTCAGAAGATAGGAAAAATAGGTAAAATCATAGTAAATAGTACTGATAAAAACTGAATACAAGCCAATTTAGATTATTTATACCCTAGCACTCTTGAAAATAAAATACATATTAATGTCAATAAAACACATCGCATGAGTTTTGGTCATAAATATGAATCCTGATATCCTCTTACAGGAAAAAATATAAAGAAGACTTCCTTTTTGTAGAGATAAACAGATATGTGGAGTCAAAGTGTGTTAATATTGCTGTACTCTTCAATGCCCTAATAAGATCAAACTTGGAATATGCTGTGCAAGTTTGGAATTCCAGAAGATAAAGAAAAACTAAATTAGAAAAGCGTGGAAGAAATTTATTAAAAAGATCAATGGTCTTTAACTCTATAGGCTAAGATATTTAGACCTTTTCACATTTCATACTTAAATACAGAAGGCAGAAGAGTGCCTTGTTTTTATTTTGTCTGCCTTTTCCTCCCTACAAGACTGAACCTGATGGCTTCTCTACCTGCACTTTATTGCCCCATTCATTCCACAGTAGTGGAAGCTGAGAATTTCTGGGTGATGCTCAAGCTTTATGCCCCTTTCATTCCTGACCAGGGATTCCACAGGAGTTCATTTGTTTGCTGCAAGACTCAGGTGGTAGAAGAAGGGTCGGAGTGCTATTCCTTCTGGGAGGTCAACCTTCTCCTACGGTAGCTAATCTCCTCTCCAGTGGTAGCTCATTGGGGTTCTGCTATAGCTGCCGTCTGAGGGGAAGTATGTCTATGCATGTTGAATCGCTCTGAGCTCACCATGTAATTTGCGCACAGCAGAACAGGCTCAATAGATTTGAGATCTATGTGGTAGATTACTAGTGATCCCAAAAGTTGTTACCCATGTCGTGAGCCAAAGCCATCTTATTCCCCTAAAGACAGGAAGGCTGACTGCTGCCTGTTATTCTATTATTCCAGTCCTCCCCCTGCTAGCTCCTACAGCTATCTGACCTGATATTTGAAGTCAGGCCACCTGCCATGTAGTCAGAGCTTTACTCTTCTAAACCACAGAGCTGACTTATGGGTGACTTAGTTTGGATCTAGAGATCAAGCAAGGATCTGTCAATGCATGAACTTCTAGAATTAAAACCTTTATTCAGTCATGGTAGTACTAATCTAATAACTTTCTTATGATAACATTGCTGTTCTAAAACGATGGTGTGGCTATGTTATTATGACACAAAACATTCCAACATATGTAAACATTTCTCAAAATGTCACAATGTTTAAGTCTAACTTGTACACCTATTTTAGAAATAAGTATTTTACTTGGCAAATGAGATATTTATTGGCTTTTGGTCACTGCCTACATGCTGTATGTATGTACTACTGAAATATACAATTATTTTAATAGTTGAGAAACCTTACTGGCTGAAAAATTAAATTCTCCAAAATTGCTGGGAGATATGCTCACCAAGTTCTAAAGATAAAATATTACTGGACCAAGCTTTGATTGTTGATTACCATCAGAGAGTAGGACATCTCATCAACCTAAATATTATAATGAATATTGTTGGAGTTATGGAAGGAGTCAGGTTACTGAATACTGCAATTTGCTCAGAAATTAGTAGTTTGGACTGTTTAGATGTTACCTTGCAACGACTGGCTGCCAAACAGAATGTTAGTCTGAAGAGAAAATAAGAGATAAAAATCCAGCTGATTACATCAAAATTAAAATTAATAGAACTGGAGACATTATTTGCAAGCCAACTGCATTTCTTAGCTATGGGTAAGGTTTTACAAGGAAATTGAATGTCTCTCTCTGTCTTTCGGCTTTTCCCGGTTAAGGGTTGCCACAGCAGAACTCCAGTCCGCTAATGATTGGCAGTGGATTTTTACAGTGCCGAGTTGCCAGCCCGATGCCCAACCTTCAAAGAAGGCACACCCATTCATGCGTGCACCTACCTGCATGTCTTTAAATGTCACTTGACCACAGGGATGGACATGCAGACTCTACACAGAAGGTGCTCCAGCCGAGAATCGAACGGGAGAACCTCTTGCTGTGAGGCAACAATGCTAACCGCTGCACCACCATGGCCGGGTTACAAGGAAATTGAATAAATTCTTGAAAATAATATTCCTACATGCTCTAAGGGAAATGCCTCAAAGCAAATAAACCATGGATGGTGTGGGAAAGCAAACCAAAACTTGATTAAAAAAGAGATATCACTATTGAAAAAATAGTAAAAAATGTCCTTCTGTTAAAAATTGAAAATATAAGAAAGTGAAATGTCTGCTAAGGAAGAATATATGGTTATCCAAAACTAAACATGAAACCAACTTAGCCTTACACACCTCACAGTCGATACAAATCATTCTTCAAACACTTAAGAAGTCATACTAAAGGCATGCAAAAATTGTCACTTTTAAGAATAATAACAATATTGTGTCAGATGGAAGCGATATAGCAGAATTACTGTATAAATTTTTTCCTTAAGAGGAAACACAGATAATATGATATGCCTTCCAGTAATGGATGACCAGTATTTATGCACACTGTTATTAGAAAAAAGGGAATCTCATGTACTAAACAAAATAAGATTGGATTCAGCAGAGGGATCTGATGGTTAATCAGTGTCTTTATAAAAAGATAACTATAAATAAGGCATGCACAGGTAGGGCTTATTTCAGAAGTCACTATTACACTGCTATCTTCCTGATGTGTTAGACAATGCAATAGTTGTACCAGTACCAAAAGAATGTAATGCCAACACTAAGGATAACTACAGGCCTATTAGCCTTATACAGAACAGCAAAGAGCTTTGAGGGAATATTAGTTAAAACATTATTATCAAGTTTACATCATGGTGATCATCTTAATAAATATGGCTATACTACTGAAAGATCTTACTGAATTGTTATAAAAATATGATGTATGCCCTGAATTAGCATCTGTTACTGGATGCTACATATCTGAACCTGGCAAAAGCTTTTGATTCTCTATCTAACATTTCCCTGTTCCAGAAACAATTGTGAAGATGAATTCCAATTCATTCTGCTATACTTGGATGATGAACAGACTTACATTTAGAATATATAAGGTTAGAATACAAAGTGGTTAATTCCCCAACAGAGGTGTACAGTAAGGGTGGTCCTTGTTTCTTGGAATGTAAATGAGCTAAATGGCCTGGTGAAAAAAGGGAAAGCTCTGCAATACCTTAGATAACTATCCCCTCAGATGGCCCTCTTACAAGAGAAATATTTATCTAAGGAGGAACATGAAAAGCTTCACAGAAAGGGGTTTCAAGTGAAGGCACTGGGAAAAAAGAAGGGGGGCTTGCTATTCTATTAAATTGAGGGTTTAAGTACAAGTTGTAACTTAGTTTAATAGATGAGGATGTACACTGTTTAGCAGTGAAAATCAAAATAGACTCAAATGTACTAACAGTAGCCAACTTTTATAGAGCACCACAGGCGATACTGCAGGAATTTAAGGAAGTGTGCAAACAGCTACTTAATTAGTAGGAAGGAATTATATTATGGGCAGAAGACTATAATGTAACTACACATCTTAGACATATTCAAGGAGGACCTAGTTCCTGAAGGATTTTGCAGATAGGGAACTATTTACCTCTTTAATGGAATTATTGGCATATCATGACATCTGTGATTAAGGTATAGTGAACACAACCCCACATACTTATTACTTTTCAAGAACAGGCAGAATATATTTCATGAGGGATCATACATATATGCTCAAGGGTTGAGAAGTAAAGCCAAATGTATTCTCAGACCATGCCCTACTGAAGGTTGTAATACAACTAACAAACAGAAATGTGTATAAATACTGGAAATTTCATATATATTATGCTTACACTTCAGGACTTGATAAATTGTGAGAATAACTGACATAACAAAGTGATGAAGGTCTTTTAAGAAGAGCAGAGCAGACTGATGGATGGAAAAGGAGAAAAAACGTGGAGAGATATGTTAATGAGATTTACCAAGAAAACAAAGGGAACACAAATAAAATACCTAAGAGAAAGGCAGGAATGGTTCAGGCAGCAGCTGAAAGGGAAGGCTAATGGGGAGATGGGACTAAAGGAAGATATTCAGGAAATGGAGAGAGAAATTGATATGGAAAGCCAGTTTAATGATAAGATTATTCAACAAAACTTCCAGGGAACGTTTCAAAGGCTGACATAAATTTGACACTTAGGTTGAAACAAGCTAATGTTTAGAGACAGGTTTACACCTTGGTAAAATATGGAATACAGTGAATAACTGAGAACCCTTCAGTGCTTCTTGATAGCTTTGTAAAATTTTATGGGGTACTATAGAAGGAAAAACGTAAATGTTGGGTGACTCAGAAGAAATTAAAAAAGCCTCTTAGAGGAAATAGACTTGCCAAGGATAACTCAGGCACAGACTATAGAAATGATGAGGCCAATAATGAATGTAGAATTAAGCACTCACCTCTAACTCACCTCTTCCCAAGGGAAATCATCAATGCTGGCTGGGATTCCAGTAGAGCTATATAAATCAGGGATGAGTGAATGCAAGATAGACTCTTAGAACATTAGAATAACGTATTATATACAGTGGATATCCTTCTTCCTGGAAAGATGCTGTTACTTCCTTGCTTCTGAAGTCAGGAAAATAGCCATTTGAGGTGAATTCTTATGGACTGATTTTGGTCTTTAACCCTGATAACTAGATTGGAAACTGTGGTCTCTTAGTCGATTCACTTTGATTAGTGTGGATCTGTGAACAGGAGGCAGACATCTGACAACATAAAGATGTTGATTGTGGTACAAGAAGTAATGTGAGCAGGTGAACTAATGCCAGTAATAACATGGATGCTGAAAAGCCATTAAGAGACTATGGCGGTCCTGCTTAGTTAAGTTATTGCTAGATATGGATTCTTCAGAGAAGGAAGTAAACCTATTAAACCAAACATACCAGGGAGTTTCTACTAGTATAAAAGTAAATGCAGAGTTATCTAATGCATCTGCATATGGTGCAGAGTGGGACCACAGAAATAAAGTCGACACTGTATGTGAATGATTTACTGATTTACCTTAGACTTCCAGAAAGGCAATTGGAGCCTTTATTTAAAATACTGAAATAATTTGGTAACAGTTCAGGCTATAAATTGAATCTAGACAAATTTCATATAATAGATTTAAAAGACAACCCTTCTCATAGAGAGACCTCATAAAATATAAAATATAGAAAGAGCAGTGTCAGCTATCTAAGTGTTAATATATTAGATAATTCAGGGAGTACAATGAATATATCATATGACAAATTAAAGGAGAAAATAAAAGAAAAAATTAAAAATATGGAAGATTTTAGATCTGGACTCAAATCAAAACCTTCAAGAAATCCAGATATTTATACTGCCTATGGCACTTTACTACTTTCAAGCACTCCCGATGGATCCAGAGAATTTGTTTAGAGAAGTGAACAATACAATAAAATTTCATATGGAGAAAGGAAAAGCCTAAGGTCTATGGAGAATATATCAGTGATCAAGGGATATGGGTGGGTTGGGAATATCCAAACTGATAGCATATTCAAGAGCCACAAAAGTAAAAATGTCCTGCTTATGGATTTGTCAAGATAATTAACCAAGGTGAGGACTAAGACACCATTTTATGGTTATAAAATAAGAGACAGCAATCACATTTTTGGGACCTAATCAGTGGTGAACTTGCCTGGATCATAAATATGGGGAAAGTGCATACAGTGTGTGACTGACATGCTCCCATTAAATTAAGAGTACAGAATATTAATGGATGCTCATATGTATATATACATATATATATATATATATATATGTATATATATATATATATATATATATATATATATATATATTGGGAAGACTGCCTTTGGAAAGATGCAGAAGAAACACAAGCCTTCATTACTTGGGAAAAATTTAAAAACAAAGCACAACACATAAGTATTACTTGGTATACAAGGGGGCTTAGGGACATTTCCTTAAGTATAAAGACAGAAAAAAATAGTCAGATCCATCCCCATGGTAAGTGATCATGAAAGATATTACAAAAAGATGACTTAAGAACAAGAGATAGATCTCAAGATTGAATAAAATAATACAGGGTATGACATTCTCTCTACCCCAGGCCAGTAATCAAGGAGCCTCAGTCCTCACCACTGACACTGGAGAGAGATGGTCACTGAAAACAAGAATGGATTTACACAGTATTTTCAGATGCAGCTCTCTGCATCAAGCATAAACTCTCCAATAGCACACATGGAACATGTTCCAGACCTGGGACTGGATTCTCTATCTCTCCAGATTCCAACAAGACTCACTTTGAAGCACTGTGTCCCAGTTCCAAGTACTTTTCACACCTACAGCTGAGTATTTGAGTTTCACACACACACACACACACACACACACACACACACACACACACACACACACACACACACACACACACACACACACACCAGGGAAAGGCTGGTACAGACTTATTAACTGTACAACTTTGGCTCAGACTATAAGGTAACCATGCTGTCACCAGTTAACTACTCTCAGGCTCTTATAAGGGTATCCAATTATACTGAGTAAAAGCAATACTAATATAAATGGTAGAGTATAACCAAAGCATCAAGGCTTTTTGGAGTGGCCACAGCATCACTAAAATAAACACAAGTACTCTCAAGATGTTAAAAGTATTAACTAAAAGACCAGCCACAATCACAGGTATAAAAATATTTAATAATAAATAATAAAATAGATAACATGAAAATACTAAATATCTAAGTACAATAAAGACCAGACTTTCAATCACAGGAGAAATAAAAATAACACAGTTGGACAGATTCAAACTGATACAGAAAAACTGTACTTAACTAATCTCACTGTATTTCCTGACTGTCTAAAAAATAACTGTTCCCTATCTGACTTAATTAATACAGCAAGGCAAGATTAGATGCTGAGATGCTCACTTCCACAAGGCAAGGTGGTGAGCTACTAACAGTCTGAACTGAACTCAACTGACATAGATCTTTTAAATCAGGTTTCAAAGAAAATAAAACAAACTGCTGCAAGAGTTCCATTCTCTCAGTGGTGGTTATAATAGAATGACACCAGCTGACTCTGGTACCATACGCACTCAGAGCTTTGCTAAGATCTGTTGCAGTAGCTAAGCTTTAGAACAATTTCACAAACTTCTACTCTTCCTTTCCAGAATTCTTTGTTTAAGCATAAACATTTAATCAGTTATAATAACACTGTTGATACATTTTTAACACAAGCATCTGTACAAGTCAGTGTGATAGTCAAATGACACAAAACTATTTACAAAACTCCAGCCAACCATGCTGGCATATGTTACATATGCACTAGTGCATTCTCCCTGGTACAGATGGCAATATCTCACATTGTCACACAGAGCACATAAGTGAGATTAGAGAAAGAGTGAATCAAGAAATTGGAAAGAACATTAGGGATAAATTTGACAAATAGAAATTAGTCTGAAGTTTATAAGGGCAAGGGAGCAATTAGGGTAAAGACATTTCAGATTTTCTGGTGGAAGTGCTTACCTATGTTTTTGTATACCCTAAGCAAGTTGAATAAAATGCTCCCTAATTTGTCTAACTTATGTTTACAATGTTCAACCAGAGATATTGAAACATGGGTACATATTTTTGGTCCTGCCATAAGGTGGATGATTTTTAATTATTTAAAAATTCTAGGAGTTTATTGCAAGAAATCAGCAGTAAGTTGTGACTAATAGGGGGACCTTCTCAGTGCCCATATATTTTCTGGAGTTACCTGAAAGTTGTACTCAGAAAAAATGTGACAAAGAATTATTAAATGTGATACTCTTGGCTCTTGGCTAAGGAAAAAAAAATCACTAAAAAATGGAAAGGTAAAGCCCCATCATCACGGAAAGACTAGTAGCTACTCAGGAGAAGAATACTAGGTTATAGAAAGGACAGATACAACTCTAACGAGAATAAATGCTTTATAGTTAGTGAACAGGTACAAAAATAACTGAAATCTTTCCATTTTAACTGCCATACAGTGCTGAGTATGGTTGCATTTTTTATTTTTATCATTGCTATAGTCTTGTTAATTTTACATTTTTACAGTTATTAATACAATTATGTATGATAGTATAAAACACAATAGAAGATGGAGGTTCTAAACTATAAGTCCTATGCTATAAAAAGTTTTTTTGTGGTATTGAGTTGGTAATAATGTCAACCTTACCTTTGTTTGTGTATGTATGGGCCAGCAAAGTTGTTACTGATAAGAACAAGAGGTTAATGGAAGGAAGCCTTAGAAATCAAAAAGTCAGCATTAATTGGATTGTTTTCTTTAGTGGGCAGTGCAGAACAATACTACTTTCAATTCAAAACCATCCATCATTATACATCATGTTCACTTGAACAGGTATTACCCTCATTACCCACATGTAGTCACCCATAACATTTTACATGTGTTGATGCTGGTAAAGATCTGGGGGCATTAGTGGATAGTTTTTATCACTTATGAGTGCATTGGACAGGAAACATAACTTGGTGATATGACATTTTTCACATAATTTCATCAAGATATGCAGACATCATGTTAAGCCAAAAAGTTTAATGCAACAGTCTGAGTCCACACAATCCACCAAGGATCCACAAGAATGTCCATAAAATCCATCAAGGATCTGCAAGAATAGTCTACAGACAACAAAGCTGTAGATGAACCAATCACTTAGTTTATTAAAACCAGTTTGTAACTAAAACACTAGTTTTAAAAAAATCAGCTGTTAGCCAACATTATTAGTCATGTGATTAATTTATGATTAAATGTTAGTGAATGTATTGTTAAATCACTTTTGATTAAGTCCCGGGTAGAGTAAAAGTGACCTTATATAACTCACTGGCAGTTAAAAATCCAATGATTTCTGCTTGTAAAATGGACAGACATGAAGAAACCATTCATTTTTTTTTCCAAAAAAAGTTTAATATTTCCATTTACAGTCCAACTCCGAAAGAGACTAATTTAAAGTATAAAACTGTTGGTGAATGTGTTGTTAAATCAATTTTGATGAAGTCCCGGGTAGGGATAAAAGTGACTTTATGTAACTGGCAGTTAAAATCCAATGATTCCTGCTTGTAAAATAGACAAATATGAAGAAACTATTCTTTTTTTCCAAAAAAAAAGTTTAATATTCCTGTCCAATTTTGAAAGAGATTTTAATAAAACTTTTCCTAACTCTACCACCAAATGCTCATCCAGTTGTGTGTGAAATAAACCCTACTCATTAAAAGATCATGTCCACTTTTAGATGCAGCAGTGTAAAATATGTCACACTATCATACAGGATATAAATATCTGCATTAAAATACTTAATGTAGCATCTGTAAAGATTTGCACTGTAATGTCAGGCTTAAGTGTATGAGTATCTTATAAATATATTTCATTTCGCAACTATGGCTATGTTTTATTTTAATGGGCATGTAACATGGATGCCACACTGTATAATCATACATTTATTGTAAAGTAAGAAATGTCATGCTAGACCAAGTATTTTTAAATGTATTATGAGACAACTAAGCCATTTTTTTAGATGGTATTGCCTTTTAAAGTCCTCATACATTGCACATTATATTAAATTTACTTGATGGCAGAAGGAGACAAAACATCTACCTAGTTTGCCCTTTTAAGTTCCTTAACATTCAATTCCCCTCCATTCCTACCTACCTTCCTCCTTACATTTTTATCACCTGCCTCACGCACTCTCAAATGTCTTTTTATACATGCTATTAACCATCCATTTGAGTATTCTATTCCATGAGCCCATGGCACTCGGGATGGAAAAAATATGAATAACAGACTGTATGCTGCTACATCTATGCACTAGGTGATAATCTAACCACAGATGCAGGGTGATCCATCTTAAAATGTACTACCTTTAGTTGCAGCAGGTTATAAAGGATTAATAAATGCTACCCTGCCCTTACTGGTATACAGTCATGTTATCATTCATGCATACACATGCTATTAAACATTGTTTTACAATAAATTAGCACAGCCCTTAAAGACTCCCATCACACAGCAAAATCCTTTCCTTAAATGCTACCAAATACTATGCCATACTTCCCAAAGTATTCTCTCAAAGAAAACATAAATGCATATTACATATTGTTAGCATACATTAGCATGGATGTACACATGATATATCTTTATGAATCACACTGCTTCATATCAGAAGATACAATGTCACAAAAGTATAAATAATGAACTATGTCACATTGCATAACACTGTGATGCATGCATGTTCCAAATAACACAGTCAGGCACAACACTGAATGACAAATATATTACAACGGGAGGGTGGAGACACTATAAAGAACACATTTATATGTCCTGTCTTTCTGTAACAACTTATTCAGTGGGGCCTACTAAACTGCAATGCATAATATCCAACAGATTCTTGCCAGCTAGATCAATGAAGGTAAATCACAAGAGCAGCATGGTCAAAAAATGGTGTTGTTATACCAGATATATCTTGTCAGAGGTATAAGATCTCTTTTGTTTGGCCATATCAACTTGAATTTCATAAGTGAGATTTCTGAGATGAAATCAGCTATGAGGTGTTTCACCTTGAATTCCAGTATTCCCCAGGATGGTAAACAGTGCTGCCATGACTGGAACAGACAATCCCAGTATCTATCAAATGTATTTAGTTATTTATTTATTTATTTAGTTATTTATTTATTTGTTTGACATTTGATTACCGGGAAAGTCCAACTGGGTATGAGCCTATTTTCAGTGAAGCCCCTGGGAGAAAAGGTCCACAGTACACATAAAGAGAATTAAATTGAACAATGGTTACAAATATTAAGACAATAATAAAGTAGTACAATATGTGAAATACAATAAAACAAAAATAAGCAAATATAAAGGCAAGCAATACAGTTGATCATAGATTATATACAAGGTAGAAGAGAGTTCCTAATATGCATGTCGTAAAAGCCTTATACTTTTACTGACAGGAGAACTATACAATAAATTTCAGTCAAATTCTGGGATAGAGAAAGGTTAGTGTAAGAATATAAAGAAAGGACATTAGAATGTGAAGGAATTAAAGAGAGGTGAGTCTAGAAAGTAGGTAAAACAGGAAGAGAAGTAGGATACATCAAGAGAAAGTCTATTAAGAGTGGGGAAGAAGGGGAGGATAGAAAAGAGTAGCTGGAGGGCAAGGAGCATGGGCAGATCCAATTATTGGTTAGATGTTCTGTTAGTCTAGACTTGAAGGAATAGTAGTGGGGTATACGTCTGATGGCTTCTGGAATGCTATTCCATGATTTGGCAAAACACTGAGAGTACCGACTAACCCTGTTAGATCTTTGAAGTTTGTAAATAGATAGTATATACTTGTGACAGGAGGTAGGTCACAAGATGGAATATGGTGTTATAGTAGTGATGATGTAGTTTGCGAAAATGAGGAATTGTGCAGTATTTTGTTTGTTAGTGTTAGTTGATTAAAGGTGAGAAAGTGGGGTAGTTCGAGCCAGTTTAGGGACCTGAGAGCATTGCAATGGTGAGAGTAGTGGGCCTGCACTGTGGCACATTTAGCTACTTTATTACAACATTGACTAAGTTTTGCTTTGAGGGAAGAGTGAAGATTGGTTAGAATAGATTAAGCATGCAGAAGGAAGGGTAAGAGATAGGTGGTGGCAAGGGTTACTCTTGTGGAGTTAGAGATTAATTTCTTAGCCCTATACATCATGCCCAATTTTTGATTAGTTGTTTTATGATGTTGCTGATGTGTAGGTCAAACTTAAGATTGTTGTCAACAGTTATACCTAACAGTTTTGTATGTGACACCACATTAATTAAGGTATTGTTCTGAAGTAATAGCAAAGTTACAGGCATCTGGTGAAAAGTGTTTTGGTAATAACAGTAGAAGTGTAGTTTTTTTGTGTTAAGTAGTAAGTGGTTGTTGGTGAGCCAAGACTCAATGGAACTGAATGCTTTTTGCATTAAACTCTGTAGATGAGACAGAGTCCTGGCAGAACAAATTAATATATAGTCATCAGCATATTGAATTAGAATGGCTTGTTGGCTGGCAGTATTACGACGGTTAATAAAAATATTTAAGATAAGTGGACCTAGTATTGAGACTTGGGGTACCCCAGTGCTAACAGATAAGTAAGGAGAGAAGTTACAATTCCATTTGACAGACTGATACATGTTAGAGAGACAGCTAGTGAACCACTGTAAGAATGTTTTGGTCAAGCCCAGAAGAGACAGCTGGGATAACAGTTGGGGGTGGGAGACAGTGGATGGGAGGGTGGCCTAATGGTTAAGGTGTTTGCCTTACAAATACAAGGTGGTTTTTGAGTCACAGGGGCTAAGGGATAGGCTTATAGTAGCTTGCAAGGCGTTATTTAGCTTAGTACTATAACCTATGAAAGGCTTTGGATAGATCTAAGAACAGACAAAGTTTTCTGAGTCATGAACTTTGTTGACAATGTCAGTAAAGGATAGTAGAGCAGTGATAGTGCTGTGTGCTGGTCTGAATCCTTGTTGGGCGGGAGAGAGAAGATTATTGTCAAGGAGGTATTGAGGACGTTGTTTATGGATACATTTTTCTAGAATTTTTGATAGTGGTGAAAGAATAGCAATTGGCCTACAGTTAGAGATTTCTGTGGAGGTGCCACCTGTGTGGAGAGGAAGGATGAAGAATTTTTCCACAGTGAGGGGACATAAGACTCCTTGCTGGATCTAATAATGATTATTGAGGCAGGTTAGGCAATTGAGTCAGCAGACAGTTTTAGAAATTCATTAGGAAGATTGTCTGCAGAGGAGGAACATGGCCTGAGCTTGCACAGGAGGAATCTGATAAAGGAAGTTGAAAGTGGTTGAAGGTAAAATGTGGAGTGACAGGCAATAGGAGGCTGAGAGAGGGTAGAGGGAGATGGAGGGAATTCGTTAGTGATGGAAGCTATGCTATCAATAAAGTAAGAGTTACATTGACTTGCTATGGCAGAGGAGGTACTAACACAGGATGGTTGGGGGGAGGACTGGCTTACTGGGTTTAGGATTTTTTTGATAGTGTGAAGAAGGTTTTTGGACTGGATTTAGGCTGAACTTGTGGCTTTACATAGAACTGTTTTTTTTTTGTCTAAATTAACCTGTTACTTTACAAGGTTACTCAATGCATTGAAATGCTGTAAATTACTGTGAGTCTTATGTTTTAGGCAAGTTGTCCAACCCTTATCCCATTTTTTGCATGAGTGATCTGGTATAGACTTAAAGCGGAGTATAGTTGCTTTTGACTCTTTTTCCTTCTGGTGGGAGCTAAACTGTCTAAAGTGTTTAGAATGTAGAATTAAATTGTTTAACTGCATCATCTAGTGGTAAGTATTTAAGGAAGGCCCAACTGATGGAGTTTAGTAAATTTGTAAAGGCCTGCTGATCAAAGTTGGATAGGTTTCATAATGTCTTGTAGGAGTGTTGTCTACATGAATGTGAAACAAGTCTAGTCTTACAGATTGAGTGGTGATCACTAATACAGGCTGGAAGTGTTTTGGACTGAGACAAATTGTTAGAATGGGAGACCAAAGTCCAGTTAATTATTGAGCCATTTTAGTTTGTGGCACTGGTAAAGGTTGGGTGAGTAATTAGCTGAGAAAATCCAAATAGGTTTATGCTATCTGTGGGAAATTGTAAGTTAGGTTTCTGCCAGTCAGTGTTGACATCACATGATATTACTCTTTATAGAGACATATTTTGTGATACCCAAGATAAGATACTTTCCAGAGTTGATAAGTTATTGCCAGGAGGTATGTATAAATCTATAATGCAAAGACTTTTATTATTGTTTAATTTAAGTTAGGTGATCAATAGTTTAGCTTTGTCAAAGCTGGGTATGGATTGGTTGTGAGGGGTTAGGGAAATAAAATGCAGGATATATTATTGCAACACTGCCTCCTTTTCTTTTATGTCGGTCAGCTCTGAACATATTAAAACCTGGGGGAAGTACTTTGGTAACCTTTATCTGTGGTTTAAGCCATATTTTAATGATTACTAGTATATCAGGAGATTGTGCAGTCATCCAAGCATGCAACTCAGAAATTTTGTTTTTTGTAAGCATATTTTCTGTACTTGGAACATGGGTTGAAGAAGTGGATTGTGAGGTGCTGGGACCAGGCATAGGGTGGATATCAGCACAGAGTAGGAGGAATTTCAAGATTATGTAGTAAAGATAGGATTTCATTTTGGTTAAACTGTCAGTACTTCTAATGTTAAACAGGTACAGCTGCATCTGAAACAGTTTGGGTTTAAAGAACAGAATATTGTCTGTGTGAAAGAGATGAGCAATGATGGGTAGAGAGTAGTGATTTGTGTTACTGGTGTAAGTGGTAGTGTCTGTAGGAGAGCTTAGAACAGGTTGGATGGGGCCAGATATGATGTCAGTGAAAATAAGCAGAAGAGCATTAGTGATAGGAGAGTAAGGAGAATCATTTTAGATTAGGGATTATTAGAGAGTTAATAGGACAAACTACTTAAGTGGATGATATGAGGTGAGTAATAAAGTTTGTAGAAACCAGCTGGTGAAGGATGTGAAGTGGGAAGCTTTAAATGTAAATGTAAAGGGGTGGTAGGGATTAGGGGGTAGGGTAGGGGGTCTGAAGTGAACTGGCGGTGAGAGCAAGTGGAATGACTCTAGAGAACAAAGTTTTTATTTTTCTATTAGTCGTTTTTTGTTTTTTATTTTTTCTATTAGTGACGCTGCAACGAATCTATTTAGATGCTTGATAAAGGGTCAGTTGCATTCGCAAAAAAAAGTAGTAAGTTATACAAAAGTACATTTACAGTTTATAAAGAAAATCATCTTAAGGGAATTTGGTAATCCTCCTTGACTAAGCACAGTGGAATCAGAAACTGCTGCAAGTAGAAACTGCTACAAGTACAATTCCTAAGAAAATTAAGCTGTGGGGGGGATGGGGGCTGTGCACACTACACAGATTGCTAGTATAACAAACATATTATATTAAACACAACTATTGAAGCCAAACAACAATGCATATTGAAAAGCCAATTAAAGAAAAAAAATATATATACACATCTATGTATGTAGTGTTGCATGGCTGTGCGTGCTTGCAGGTAAATTTGCTATTTCAGTCCCGGTGCCAAAAATAATTTAAGGCACCTTTGTTGTTCTTGTTGTTCAGAGATGGGGGGTAGCAGCGTTTCTTATGTATAAACTGCTATGGCAGGTTTGCAGAGAGCTTGCAGGTGATTTTTTTTGTTTGAGTCCCAAGTGTTTAAAATCATCCGAGGGGCAAATTTGTAGTTAGAGATGGGGGTAGCAAAATTTTTTATATAAAGCATGCAGGCCGTGAGGCAGTATGAACTCGTTGCCTATCCTGGCAAAAGCCTTTAAAATCATATGGGCACTTTAAAGTTTAGAGATGGGGGGTAGCACAGTTTCTTATGTGTAAAGTGTTATGGCAGGTTTGCAAAGAGCTTGCAGGTAAATTTTGTTGTTTGAGTCCCGAGTGCCAAAACTCAGTCAGGAGTGTTAAAAAGGGGGTACCTTGTAGTTTAGAGATGGGAGGTAGCAGAAATATGCAGTATATACACTCCCAGAAAAAGACTAATAGGGCACACCAGAGTCTACAGAGACCAAAGTGAATCTCTCTTGGCAATAACATATTAAATGGCAAACTGAAAAGTATTGAATTATCTTGAAGTCTTATAAAAAATAACTCATATTCCAATTACAAAAGCCATATCCTTCAATGCATTACTCTCAAGACTGATACCATGTTATTCTCTCCACAAAATACCACAACCCTACAAGTGTAAACAAGATGCTCATTTTTTTCACCTAATATGTAACAGGGAACATCAATGTAAAATATATCTCAAAACAAACTGGATGAAACTTCTTCAGCGTTCTTATTATAGCCCATAACTTGCAAGATACTCCAAAAAGGTTACTGTCTCCTACTTAAGAACTCTAAATAAGAAAATGTTCTGCTCTTTGTGTAACTAAATGGGCACACAAATTTACAAATTCCTCCATAATTTATCAATAAATGAAAAAGCTTTTAAAAAATAGCCCTAGCAAGCTGGACTACTATTCCCAGAAAAAAAATCAGAAAAAAAAAATAATTCACAACTTTTCAGGAAATATTAACTGAACTGGAAGTTAGTCAGTGTTACTGGGTGCAGTATTTTGCTAGTAATTTTTATTATTTGGTTAGTAACAGGTGTGGGGGTAGCCACATTCTTTGATTTCCTGTCCTTGCCTATTTAAGTGGTACAGTGTGAAATATTTTCTGCTTAAAAACCTCAGTTTTGGCTGGCTAAGAACTAGCTGTATTCAACTGGACATATAAGAAGATTTAAGTAGCTTTATCTGCACTTTTTTTCAAAAAATACAGTATTTAAATTGATTTTACTGTGTTGCAGGAATATTAACTGAACGGAAGTGGTGCTTAGTCAGTGTTTGCTGAATTTTATTATTTGCTAGTAATTACAGAGGAGGTGTGGGGGTAGCCACATTCTTTGATTTCCTGTCCTAGCCGTTTATTTAAGTGGTAAATTGAATTTTCCAGTGTGAAATATTTTCTGCTTAGAGCAGACTTTCAGCTTTTGGCCGCTAGAACTAGCTACAGTATTCAACTGTGAACGATATAAGAGAGAATTTAAAAGTACCGATTTTATCTGCATCTTTGGCTTCAAAAAATACAGTATTTAAATTGACTTTAACTGTGTTGCAGAGAATATTAACTGAACTGGAAGTTTTGGACTCCTGATCTTCCAGTTGATCCCACCCAGTCCCACCTCCACCTCCCTTGCTTTTGTTTTGTAAGCCAATGGTGTTAATCTTGCTTAGTGGCCTTGAAACTGCTTGCCCCTCTTGTAAATTTGTATGTTTGGATACTCCTTCTGGGCCCATCTCATTTTGCTCCCACTGCTCACCAACCTGAGTGCAAGTATTCTGATATTCAGGCACTCCTACTGTGTGTACAAAGAGAGCATCTGGATAAACAGAAAAAAAAAATTAAGCTTGTTTCCTGCCTTTCTGTTAAGTAGTATAGACTATTTGTAGGCTTCTGAGCCCCAGCCCTTCTGTGTGTTGGAGAAGCCTTCTAACCAGATTTTTTTTCTTATAACTAGCCAGTTTTCTGGTTTTGGCACTCAAATCTAACAGCTTTGATCTCAGCACTTGTTCAGAAAAATTTCATCTGCTTTTACTGTACTTGTGTTTCTACCTACTTTATTTTACTTTTGCATCATCTTAAAGTACTCAATTATATATTCTGCTTGGTGTAACTCATTTTAAGCCTTTTGGTTTAAACACTTGGGCTTCGAAACTGCGGTAGTTGTTTTGCAAACTGCCAGAGGGTTTGTGATCTGCAAGATGTAGTGGCAGAACTAGGTAAACACATCTCTTCTAGGTTGGGGAGAACTGCTGATTGAGGCTCAGTGTCTGTTATTCTAAAAGTGTATTAATTCTGGTTTAAGCGCCCAGGCTTTCCAGGCCAGTTACCTTTTACATTAAGAGGTTCATGGTCTGCACTCTTATGGGAGGGAGAGGCAGAACTCTGCCCTTCTGAGCTGGGAATTTCTGGTTATAAGGCTTATAGTGCATGCATATCGCCCCAAACCCGGACCTAAATCCACAAAATAGGAGTTTATTATCAAGGATATCCACACCTCCAGTGTTAGTGGCATTGTAACGGGTATCGGAGACCATCTTATGTGCAAATTGACAGTGGGCAAGACTGATTTTCAGTTTATAGCATCCTACAGACCACCTTCTCAAAGTCAGAATCCCACCCAGCTTCTGGAAAACATTGAGAACATGAAGATCTCTCTCCGAACACCATTATATTTTGGCACTTCAACTACCCAAACATAGACTGGGACATATCAAGCCCCAGCACCTTAGCCCAAAGGTTCCTGGAATTTATAAACTCAAATGCTATGGAAGAACTAGTCACCACTCCCACAAGAGGGGAAAACATACTAGACCTGATCATTACCAACATGGGGACTCTATGCTCCATACCAGAAGTATATGCCTCATTGGTAAGATCAGACAATAAATTAATTTCACTGGATATCCACATCCCAACCCCACCCCCAGCCCAGAAAACCACAGTGAAAAACTTGTCAAAAGCGAACTTCACACTTCTCAAAACCGAAGTGGAATCCTTCAAGGCCCCAGAGCCAGTGGAAACTATGGGCCAAACTGTAGAATCCTATATAAACACATTCTACGGACATCTCCAGGAATGCATGGATCATGCTATCCCAAACAAAATCAAGACCCAATCATCCAAAGGCAGGCGTCCAGTCTGGTGGACCCCAGCCATAAATAAACTGTACATCAGAAGGAGGAAGCTACTACATGATAGAGCAAAATCCCTAAAAGGGAAGGCATCTCTGATCAGTACTAGCAAAAAATTACGATCCCTCATAAAATCCTCCAAGGCCAGCTTCGAGAGAAAAATTGCACAGGATACTAAAGACAATCATAAGGCTTTTTTCAGTTATGTTAGGAACCTAGGATGCAACTCCCAGACTTGTTCTGAGTTGATTCTAAACGACAAAAAATATACTGAACCCACAGACATCACCAATATCCTGGCAGACAGGTTCAGTGCAAACTTCTCCACCAACTCCCCCCCAAAAGAGCAAGTATCTATCCCGGCAGAGTGCAGCCTCCCAAACATCTCTGATGCTCAGGTGAAGGCCGCCCTCTCCAAAGCAAAAAACACTGCTTCCATGGGACCAGATGGCATCCCGGGTTGCGTCCTGCATGAACTCCAAGAAGAACTAATCCCTCAAGTAAAACTGCTGTACAATCTTAGCCTCACTACAGGATATGTGCCCAAAGAATGGCGTACAGCAACAGTGGTCCCACTCCACAAAGGTGGCGCCTCTGTGGACCCTGGAAACTATCGCCCCATAAGCCTGACTAGCCTAGTCTGCAAGGCTATGGAGAGGATCATCATGGAACTCATAAACAAAGACATTGGGGACCTACAGACACTAGATCCTACCCAATTTGGCTTCGTCAAGGGCAGATCCTGCCTTTTGAACCTGGTCGACTTCTTTGAAACAGTCACCAAGGCCATAGATGAGGGGAAGGTAGTCCACACAGCCTATCTGGACCTCGCAAAGGCATTTGACACAATACCCCACTCGAGCATCATAGATAAGCTATCCAGCCTAAATATAAACCCCTATGTCACAAGATGGGTCGCACACTGGCTCAAAGACAGAACCCACAGAGTCAGAGTTGCTGGGGCCACATCAGACTCGAAACCGGTCACAAGTGGCATCCCACAAGGTTCTGTCCTGGGACCCCTCTTGTTCGGTATTTACTTTTCTGAGGTACAGGCCAATGTGGGAGGACTATGGCTCACCAAGTTCTCAGATGACTGCAAACTGGGTGCCATAATCGACTCTCCAGCTGACACAAACATCCTTCAAAAAGGTCTCGCAGAGACGGATAACTGGTACCAGAGCCAAGGTCTAAAGCTAAATGCCAAAAAGTGTATAGTCATACCCTTTGACAAAAACAATGTGCCCACAAATTACCACATAGGTGGTAACCCATTAAGTTCAGAGAAAGTAATTAGGGATCTGGGGACCCAAGTTGATAGCAATCTCTCCTTTGACAACCACATTGCCAAAGTGGTTAGAAAGACCTTCTACATAGCCCACCTCATCATGAAAGGATTCACATCTAGATCAAGAGAGGTAATCGTGCCCCTTTATTCATCCCTCATCAGGCCCATCATAGAATACAATGCCCCCTTTGGGATGTACCTTACCCGACACCTGCAGCAATTAGAAAGACCCCAAAAGTACCTCACCAGGAGGATCAAGGGACACAAACAGATGCCATATGCTGCTTGGTTAAAAAAACTCCACCTCTACTCAGTTGCATACCGCCTACTTCGAGGCGATCTATGCCTGACATATAAAGCTATGTCCAACCCAGAATTAATGGACATGCTCCACCTCAGTAAATCTAAATCCCTTAGAGCCATGCACTCGAGGGACTTGAACCTCAGCCCAGAAATAAATAGAACATGCTGGAGGGACAGATTCATAACCCAAAGGCTCCCTTCGCTCTGGAATAGAATTCCAGTTCATGTTAGGCAAAGCACCTCACTGACTCTCTTCAAGAAGAATCTTGATGAGTGGATGGGGATCGAGGTTTGTCCCGGGATTACTCGTCACTATTAGACAGAGGCACAGTAAACTAAACTTTAAAAAGGGCACAGTATACTCAAATCAAGGGGTGGCATAAGCCAAACACAATCGGGCTAGGCTTATAAATGCCCCAGGGCAGATAGTGTAGTATGAACCTATGAACCTATGAAGGGGGAGTAGTATGCAGATAGGGTGCTAGTGTGATAATAGGAATATCCTGAGAGATGGAGTGTATGGGTGAGGAGGGTGAAACTAATACAGGAAGGAGATGATGGGGTGCAGCTGGTAGAGGAAGGATGTGAAGTGGGCAGCTTTAAATGTAAAGGTAAAAGGTGGGAGGAATTAGGGGGTAGGGTAGGGGAGTAAGATGAGCCTGAAGGGTGAACGAAGTGGAATGACTCCCCAGAGAACAAGAACCAGCAGGCAAGTACTCATTTTTTGTTTTTTATTTTTTCTATCAGTGAGGCTGCAACCAATCTATTTAAGATGCTGATAAAAGGGCCATTTAAGTATTGGGCAAAAAGTAGTAAGTTATATAAAATTACATTTACAGTTTATAAAGAAAATCATCTTAGGGGCATTTGGTAATCCTCCTTAACTAAGCACAGTGGAATCAGAAACTGCTGCAAGTAGAAACTGCTACAAGTAAAATTCCTAAGAAAATTAAGCTGTGAGGGGGATGGGGGCTGTGCACACTACACAGATTGCAAGTATAACAAACATATTATATTAAACACAACTATTAAAGCCAAACAACAATGCATATTGAAAAGCCAATTAAAGGGAAAAAATATTTATACACATTTTCTTATGTATAAAGTGTTATGGCAGGTTTGCAGAGTGCTTGCAGGTAAATTTTGTTGTTTGAGTCCCAAGTGTTTAAAATCATCTGGGGGGCACCTTGTAGTTTAGAGATGGGGGGTAGCAGCGTTTCTTATGTATAAACTGCTATGGCAGGTTTGCAGAGAGCTTGCAGGTGATTTTTTTTGTTTGAGTCCCAAGTGTTTAAAATCATCCGAGGGGGCACCTTGTAGTTTAGAGATGGGGGTAGCAAAATTTTTTATATATAAAGTGTTATGGCAGGTTTGCAGAGAGCTTGCAGATGAACTTTGTTGTTTGAGTCCCGAGTGTTTAAAATCATACAGGGGGGCACCTTGTAGTTTAGAGATGGGGGGGTAGCACAGTTTCTTATGTATAAAGTGTTACGGCAGGTTGGCAAAGAACTTGCAGGTGAATTTTGTTGTTTGAGTCACGAGTGTTTAAAATCATCCAGGGGGTACCTTGTAGTTTAGAGATGGGAGGTAGCAGAAATATGCAGTATACACACTCCCAGGAAAAGACTAATAGGGCACACCAGAGTCTACAGAGACCAAAGTGAATCTCTCTTGCCAATAACATATTAAAAGGCAGACTGAAAAGTATTGAATTATCTTGAAGTCTTATAAAAAATAACGCATCTTCCAATTACAAAAGCCATATCCTTCAATGCATTACTCTCAAGACTGATAGATACCATGTTATTCTCTCCACAAAATACCACAACCCTACAAATGTAAACAAGATGCTCATTTTTTTCACCTAATATGTAACAGGGAACATCAATGTAAAATATATCTCAAAACAAACTGGATGTCAGTAACTTCTTCAGCGTTCTTATTATAGCCCATAACTTGCAAGATACTCAAAAAGGTTACTGTCTCCTACTTAGGAACTCTAAATAAGAAAATGTTCTACTCTTTGTGTAACTAAATGGGCACACAGATTTACAAATTCCCCCATAATTTATCAATAAATGAAAAAGCTTTTAAAAAATAGCCCTAGCAAGCTGGACTACTATTCCCGAAAAAAAAAAAATCAGAAAAAAAAAATAATTCACAACTTTTCAGGAAACTACATAAAGTCTGCTTAAGAGAAGAACACTAAAGTATGTGTTTTGCTGACCCAGGCCAAACACTTTCTCCCCACAGCTTAGCACTTTTTCTCAGATGAGGCATAACTTTACAATAAAACTATATTGCCCTCAAGTATTAAACTGTTTTACTAGACAAATGTATAGTCTTCCTCAAGACGTACAGTACATTGTCTGTGCTAAACAATTAACACAGCATGTAAACATGCTATCAGTTTTTTTAAAACTATACCATAGTAATGGAAATAACAACAATCATCTTAAATTATAACTGTTTACCTACCATTTGTCCCAAGGTGTGTACTATTATATAACTTGTATGCATACTACTGCTTGGCGCTTACAGTTATTTACAGAAGTAGAATGTTCGCAGATATATCTGCTTTACCAACTCAACTTACAACCTGTTGTTTGATACACAATGACATCTGTGCAACTTCTACATAAATGTTCTTGGCCACATGGCACAGGCTATCACTGAGAAGGTCCTCTGACCAGCTCATTCACTCAGTTATCAAATGTTAAAAACATAAATTAGTAAGTAGGTACATAAATAAATAAACAAATAAAGTGCTCTCTCTCAGAATGGGCAGCACAATTTTACTGCTGCTCTTGGGTAACTGCAAATTTCTAGGTATGTGTCCTTACTAACAGTTCTAACCATTTCTTAATGTACTAGTAGTATCATTTGTCTGTTTTTGTAATGGATGTACTTATTTGCAAGGTATAGTTATAGCTAATATGTTATACTAATACATGAAATAATGTAAAATTACATTATATAGTATGCTTTTACTAATGGCCGATATGCCTGTATGTCAGGTTTATGTTTTATATTTTGTTATGTAACACCAAGGCTTATAAGGGTGTGACACAAACTCTATAGATGTTGCCCTATATCTATGTACAAAGGGATGACAGGCAGCATTTCTACTGGGACAGAATATGACGTTGGATGTTTTATTAGCATTTTGTACCTGTACTTTGCTGCATGTTATGGTATCTGGGTTTAAATACCATGATTTTGGGTTGCTTGGTTGTGGGAATACTGTGTTGAGCCCTAGAGTGCCAGCTGTATTACCTAGTAATTGTTAGTATGCATTTAATGGGTTATGATGATATAGTTTAGTGGCTAGATAAAGTTAACAGTTCAAGCATGGATTTGTTACAGCTTCAGTCCTGGCTCAAGTTAAGTCTAAGTTATTACATTGTAACACTTAGCAAAGAACAAAAGTCTACATAAAATACATTGCGATGACCATTCTGCAAAACATCATCATGAAACACTCAAGGAGACATAATCTAAGAAGAAGAGATGCAGGGATATGGTAACAGCAGTAAGCTTTAAGAAATGATAATGAAACAATATGCAAAGTACTGTGCTGATTTCAAGAGGAGAAGCATTCATAAGCCATTATATTTAAACATGCAAGGCAAGACAGTGGATAACAAGAAAAGAAATTCATTTTCTCACCACAGTTAACCAAAGTCCTTCCTTCATGCTGGGATAACACGAGCTCATTGTCACATATTCCATGTCAGGGCTACTGCGTTATGAGGATGCTGGTCATGAGGTCTGGCATAATAGCTCTTTTATAAAGAGAACAATTATCTGCTGTGCTCTCTCTCTCTCTCTCTCTCTCCATATATATATATATATATATATATATATATATATATATATATATATATACATACACACACACACACACACACATGTTTTTCTTCTAAGTTCATTGAAACTTGGGCAAAGTATTCGGTATTCGGTGTCAGTCACCAGTCTGTAAGATTGCTGGTTTTGACAGTAGTGCTGCCTTGCTGTATGAATAGTGTCATTGTGATTGGACAGGGTTTCTGCCACACATTCCTTGTTTGATTTCATGACTTGGGAGCATTCTAAGAAAGGAGTACTCACTGCCCACTGTCATATTACTGCTTTCCATGACCTGCTGCTGTTCCTGTGTGCCTGCAGAAAATCTTGTTCCCATATACCCTTGCACTCCTGCATCTGGCCATATTAATAATATCTGCTTTTAGCTATTTCTGCCTTTTCTTGTACTCTTACTTAACAACTGTATGCCAGTTATGTATATTGTGGAAGTATTGTGATGGCATTCTTCTGTATTTGGTATACAGGACCTCTGGAGCAGTCAGTGGAAGTACACATATCTGGTACAAATTGTAAAGCTCTTGTTTTAATTCAAATATTTAACACCTTGTTTTACATATGTTGCTTTGGGGTGGAAAGGTTGGAATTACACATACAGAAATGTTACACAGAAATGACGTCAGTTATAAATATTGTCTTTCAAAGTTTCATCAAATGTGCTGTTTCAGATAACTCCCTTTCTCTGTCTATTTTCCAGTGTAAGTATTTCTGATTTCTCATGGTAAAAAGGTCCAGAACAGCATTTCACCATTCATCTGAACCATGTGATTTCAGAACTGGTTAGATGCTGCAGCAAAAGTGAGTATTTCCTTCACCAATGAAAGTGTGATCAGGTGACAATATCCCCCCCCATATATGTGTTTGTGTGTGTGTGTGTGTGTGTGTGTGTGTGTGTGCGTGTCTATCATTTTGTTTAAAAGACAGTATTACCTCACTTCATCTAAACCAGCATATCTTCAAGAAAAAAAAATGGCATTCTTTTTTTTGCAGCGGAAAAATATCCCTTACGCATCCCTAACTTATGTATAACAACTCAAAAGTCACACTTCTGTGAAAGAAAGTGGGTAAAAAAACACAAGACGTGCACCACCAGCTTGCACAATCCAGCAGACTGTAATAACACAAACTGCAATATTATTTATACATCTTTAAAAACAATATCAACAAGAAATCATAATCATAATCACTGAGATAATTGCTTATTTAATAGTAAGTGCAGGGAGTGTTTCTTGGCTTTCTGCCTTTTTTACTTTCTGGTAAAGTTTTCTAACTTTCTGCTTCTGTTTGCACTGAGATAACTGATTATTAGGTAGTAGGTGGTAGGCTAGCAGTGTTTCCTGACTTTGTTTTATTTTGTTTTATTTTTAATTTCCTGGAGGGATGTTAATGTTATTGGGACTGCGGATGCTCCTATTCAATTACACAGGAGCTTGTACTATTTAAAATCTCTCACAGGTGAGCAGATGCAAGTACGCATTTGGGACCCATGCTTCCAACTGAAAGCAAATAGCTGGTGTTTCTTTTTAGGATTATTGTCCTCCTTACCTCCTGTCGGTTTAGGGATGGGGGGGGCAACAGTAGTTTGTTTTATTTTGTTTCACTTTTAACTTCCGGGATGGTTGTAGATGTTATTGAGGCCAATAACCAATTGGATTCAAGCTGTGGATGCTTCCATCCAATCGGACAGGAGCTTGTCTGCTTAAAATCTCTCACACTGGAAGTGAATGTGAGCAGAGTGGGCACTCGTATCTTCAAAATGTATGATTAAGTGATTGACTGAGGAAGGGGGTACATAAGTCTTAAGCTTTAAACTTGCTAAATCTTAATTTTACAAGGAATTTAAGTATATACTTCATTTGTTAAACATGCAGTGAAATATAGATTCACAAAATTTGTAAAGTTTGGAAAACCTTATAAAATCAAATTATATCAAAGAATGCATGCATTGTAAAGTCTATTATAAGCAAGGTGAAGCTAACACTTGTTTAAACTTCACTAAACTGCTGGAACTTTTGCAGGCCATTTACTGTAAGTCCTTCAGTGATAATAATAAAGATTTTTGTATGTTTCATTTTAGAAAAGCATTTACTACAATTTCTGAATACTTGATTGGAATCAACTTATGAGTATTTAGATTGCCATAAAAAGAATGTTAGTCAGAAATCACTTCTGGATAACAGTGCGAATGAGAGTGTAGGTAAGTCAAATTCTCCAACAAAGAACAAAGCTAAGGGTGAAAAAAAAGGAAGAAAGGGACAAGACATTGTATTAAAAAAAGAGTAAAGATACTGGAAGTGATGAAGCAGAGAAGCAGGTTGTACATATTACTTCTGGACTCCCATCAGATTTAAGTACTGTTGAGGGTACAGCTGACATGGAAAATGGAGAAGATATTTCCACAAATAACCTCAGTTCAGATGAATTATGTTTCCCTGGCCGCGTTGATTTAACTTCATTGGTACAAGAGCGCAGGCCTGTGTGACTATACCCAGAAGTCATTGCATCTAAGAACGAAAGGGACTTAATGATACAAACGCTTTAAGTGAGATTAGGAATAATTGTATTGAAAATTTAGATTGTGTAACTATACAGAATTCTACTTCTGTTTTATTGAAACCTGGATCAAATGCATGTAATAAGTGTAATACTATCAGGAGACATCTTAAAAAGATAAGTCAGACAGAACCTCTGGTTACATTAGTTTATACTGATGTTAAACAAAGTAAAAAGATAGCAGCTCAAGGGATATCTAAATCACATGAAGTGTTCATTTTGGGAGACTGAATACTGAAACCTGTTATTAAAGAACTATCAAAAATGGACAAGCCTTACTGTATTTGCTCTCTTGGGGTTGGGATTAGTGGACATTCTTAACCTTTTATAAAGACTGAGACTAGAGAAACTGGAATACAGTCTATATGTAATACATGTGGGGACTAATGATTTAAAACACACAACCCTGAAGCATATGATTAATTCAATGTTGGGTACAACAGAATATCAAGAATGGATTAATGTCCATTATATCTTGAGTGAGATTTTTACATCCTTTTCTTGGACAGACTACTTATGCTCTAAGGCGTATGCATTTAATAATTGGTTAAGAGAAACATCATTACTGTTTACTAGACAATTACTAAAATACTGGGAGGAGAGTTTTCATGATTATCGTCTATTTGTTCAAGACAATTTTCACTTAAGTACCTATGGGGCAAGCTTCATGGCAAGTAAAATTATTGACCAGTTGCATCCCTTTTAGTATTAGAATACAAGGGGAATGTAAAGTGACCGAGGGACCAACAAAATGTCTTTTAAGTAATGCTAGAAGCGTAGGAAATAAGTTCACTGAATTAAGCTCTTTAATATCTGTGGTATAACATAAAATCATAGTGACAACAGAAGCTTGGGATTCTTCTCTTTTTTGCTTAAAAGATTTGGGTAAATACGAATGCTTAAAGCAAGGTTCAAGAGGTGGTGGGGTAGTTTTATGGGGAATAGCTCCATCAGATGATCCCAATTTAAGACTATGCCTGTGCATGAGACACTGACTGTTCTGATTCATACAAGCGCAAGGTGACAGTTATATATAGTACTGATATATCGTACACCAAATATGGACAATATTTTGCATAGGGAATATTGACATAATTTAGATGACGGCCTGAATTGTAATGGTGACATATTATTATTGGGTGATTTAAATTTCCCTGGAATATGTTGGGTGTCACTATGCACTAGCTCTTACTTTGCTAAATAATTTGTTAATCTTATCTCATACTATAGAATATCTCAGTTGGTAAAATTCAATACCAAAGGAAAAAAATATGTTGGACCTTATATCGACTAATTTACAAATTAAAGTTCAGTCCATAAAGATATTCCCACCATTAGGGTCATCAGATCATAACTCTCTCTTGCATGTGTTACTGATAATTCATTAACTGGAACTACACATTTAAAAGATATGATTAAGGAATGTTAGATTTAAAAAGTTTTGCTAAGCATTATGTAAGATAAGTTTGGATGACTGTATTTGGTAGGTCATATAGTTGCTATGGATATAGTGTTTTGGAGAAGCTGCTGCAGTAGGGAGTTACTACTATAGTAAAGCAAAAAAGTAACAATTGCACTTTCCCAGTTTGGTGGAACAAAGAAAGGAAATTTGAGATTACACAGGAGGAAAAAGCGGAGCTTAAAAACCTTAGTATGGTTCCCTTCAAATATCAATAGAAAGGAATTTGATGCATCATGTAAGACTGTGAAAAATGGAATTACTAACTGCAAAATATATTTTGAAAATGAGTTAACAAGTAATACCTGAAATAAAAAGGCATTTTATAAATATATAAATTAAATTAAGAACACTATGATACAGAATTAGAATTGCCTAGACATGGTAAGACCTTGCTGTGTCTAATTATGGTGGCTCCCAAAAAAGCAATTACTAGAAAATGGAAATCAAAATCTAAATGAACTATATTAGAAGTAGTGAATATAGTAACAGAGATAAAACAACTGGAAATGAGGTCTTTAGAAAAGGGTAGGACCAAACTACACAGGAAAAAATGAGAATTGTGGGAACAATACATACAGGGGGAATGAGGTTTAAAAGAAGGTAGGACTTAAATGAGCTAAGTAATGTTTGACTGAAAATGTTTGGGTAGATCATAAGTGATGTATAATGTTTGCAACTAGGAGTGTGTCAGTATGGTTTGTGATATAAAATGCTTGCAACTAGGATTGTGTCAGTGTGGTTTGTTTTCATTTATATATGTCATAAGTGGTGGTTTAACAAAGATGTTTCTTGCTTAAAAAAAGGGACAGGAATTGAATAATTTATGTAATGTTGCTTAGGTTATATGATATATAGCAATATATGTGAAGTATAATGTTTGTTAATACAATTTGATTACTTTTGTATAAATGTAAATTTGCCTATGTCGCAAGTGACAATTTAATAAAGGTGTTTAAAAGAACATTTTCTCATTACTGATGTTATAATTAATGATGAGACAATTATTTAGCCTAGTAAAATTGATAATGGATTTAATTTATTCTTCTCAAGCATTTGTGAGATAGTATAGATAAGGATGATGTCTATAGCTATTTTGTAACAGGGTCATGCCCATTGATAACAGGAATGAATATATATTATATGCCAAGTTAAAAGATACTGCCAGGTTAAAAGATACTGCCTCTATAGGCCCTGATCTGATCCCAAGTCAGTTGCTGAATTCTGTAAAAACTGTTATTTTACCTACCTTAAGTTTAATAGTTAATAAACTGTCAGAATCAGGAACTGTACCAGAAGCCTAGAAACTGCCCCGTGTAACTCCAGTTCATAAGTGTGGCACAAAGTATCAGACAAGTAATTTTCAACCCATCAGTTTAACTTCCTTGTTGGGAAAATGTTTTGAGAGATGCCTATTAGATCTTAGTTAGAAATCAGAAGGAAACATAGAAATCCTTTATATTAATCAATATGGTTTCAGAAAAGGCCGATCTACTCTTATTAACTTGATTCACTTTAATGAACAGATAATTATAGCCTTGGATCTGGGCCTATATCCTGGAGTTAATTTACTGGATCTTGTGAAAGCTTTTGACAGTTTACCTCACAATGTTATTATTAAATGTTTATAGGAACATAAAGTTAATACATATATCATAAGAAAGATTGGTAATTGGTTAAATGAAAGACAACAATGTGTAGGAATACAACATTCTTATTCTTATTACTCACAGGTTAAAGCTGGAGCACCTCAGGTTTCTGTCTTGGGCCCAGTCTTGTTTAATATAGTGTTTGCTACATTACCCAAGAATAATAAATTCTGACTTTATAAGTATGCTGATGATTGTAAGATTGGTTTCTCAATTCAAAATCCCTCTGATGTAAATGATTTAAATAATAAATATTATAAAAAAATACAATAAATAAAGTTGTTGGGCACTAGAAACAGGTTTAAGGTTTAGTATAAAGAAGTGTAAGATAATGCTGCTGTTGTGCCTTTCGGCTTTTCCCGGTTAGGGGTCGCCACAGCAGAACTCCGGTCCACTAATGATTGGCAGTAGATTTTTACGTGCCAAGTTGCCAGCCCTGATGCACAACCTTCCAGGAAGGTACGCCCATTCACGCATGTCTCCACACAGAAGACACTCTAGCTGAAAATTGAACAGGACAACGTCTTACTGTGAGGTGACAATACTACCGCAGCATCACCACTATTTTTCAAATAGATGCCCAAGGCTTTCTGTATATTTGGTGCATTCCCCATTAAATGAGGTATGGGAATATAAAGACTAGGGTATACATATTACATCTAAGTTGAATGCACATCCAGATCAAATTTCTATAATGGCAGCTAAGTATATAGGGTACCTGTTAAGGACATTATCTAACAGGGATGAGCATGTATTGACTTTGGTATTTTAAACTTATATAAGACCATTACTGGAGTACAATAGCACTTTTTTGTATTTATATTCGGGGGCAATTGAAACAACTTGAAAGAGTCCAAAGGAGATTTACAAAAAGAATAGAGAAATATAAACGTTATGCATTATGGCCTTTGGTGTAAGTTGTTAAATTTATAGTGTATCTGTTATAACATATAAACAGAAAGTTTTTATTAGCATATAATATCTGTCATGACTCTATATTACAAATTATGTATAACATCTTGGTTAATAGATGTATTAAAATGTACAAACATAAGAATATGACACTTATACTAAAAAAGGGAAATCTCAAAAATCAGAGACCAGTTTATTGCTGTTAAAATTACAAGACTTTGGAACAATCCCCCCCCCCCCCCAATAAGCTTATGTAATTTAAAGAGTTTTCATAGTTTTAAAAGGAACCTGAATATTTGGGCAGGTGATAATGTTTACAAGCTGTATATTTTGCAATCAATGTTCCTTGATGGCCGAATGGTCTAAACAATGTATCTGAACATATGAACATATAAACTTTTCTCATTATCAAAGTTATAACTGGTAAAATGTGCATATTTAGATCCACACATTACTACTTCCAAGTTCAGTTAGAATAACACAGGGCAATACTGACACAGATTATTAAAAACAAAAAAAGAATGACTGAAAGAAGAAACATACACATAAAGCACAATATGGATATTAGATGTCACCCAATGTAGTTTCCTGCTGGGTTGCAGGATATATATGGTAAAGATGTTTTTTAAAATGAGGCCCAGAGAGAGAGAAATTATACATACCAGAAGAGATGCCTCATTGCCACTGATCTCCTGCAGACAGGTGGCAGCATGTCATGTGACAATAGTAGTCACATACCTGTACAAAACTTGTACAAATAATGTCTGGTTAAGGATGCCACCAACATATATTGGGATCTTGCCCTCCCCAAACGAGGAGCACTGCCACCATGAGATTAATTACATACCACAGACAGTCCTCTGAGTGACCCTCCTCCTGATATTCTTCTTGGGGAATCCAGTCATTACCGACTTTAATTACAACCATGCTTGTGTATCCAGTCACTGCCCTACAAACAACTATCGCAGACAAGCTCATCTAAAGTCTACAACTTGTCTCTTCAGGTCCTCTGTCTGTTGAGTGAAGGTCTGTTTTGCTCAGCCCTCATGGTGAGCTGCATGTAAATTATGTATGCTAGCATTGGTGGGCTGCACTCCAGACATTTAGCAAGCAGTAACAAGTATAACGACCACAAAGTTCTTAAACTGCACCAGTGATCAACCACTTTGGTTGTGTAATCCAAGTTATCAGACAAGAAAATATCAGCTCTAAAACCCTCTAGCTGTGTTGCTCCATTGGTTTGACACAGCACTTCTTAGATACAAACAGAATGTAAAAGCAAAACCTTAACTGTAGGTGTGCACTCTGTTCCAGTGATCAACCAGAAGCATAGTTCTATACCTTTCACCTACAAAATGTGGAGCAGTACCTCTCATAAAGTGAAACACATGGGCAAAATGTGGAACACTTATTAATGACTTACTAACAACTTTAACTCAAACGATCAAAGGATAGTTACAATGGGCTACTTTATATTTATTAAAACTTGTTTTGATGAATTAATACAATTCGGTACCATAGATATAAGCTGAAAAAATTTTAACACTGACTGTGTTACAGACCCTTTTAATGTGGAACAATATAAGAAAATGGGCATTTTAAGACTCAAAATGAGAAATATTCCTTGCAATGATGTACACTTGATAAGTATGAGGAATGTCCACCATAAAAACAAGTTTGGAGTTCCACTTAATATGCTGACTCAGCAGGCCTAACAGAGCACAATAGCTACACAACTTCACAAGCTGTGATATCAAGTGGGGCAGTGCAATTTAGCAAAGAATTGAATGCAAATAGACTGAAAAGTAAGCACCCTCCCCCTCTTACTGAGTGAACTGTGTGACATAAGTGTGTTCATGCAAATCACTGATATCAGTTCGGAGGTGGAGAGCACTGGTTTGTTATCAGTTTTAGGAGTGTTATCAGGTAAAAAAAAACAAAAAACAAAAAAACAGGAAGGTGGAATGGCAACAGTTTTGTTTTCTTTTTCTTTGCAGAACATGAACAAGACCTTAACATGCCCTAATGGCCCCCTGAATGCTCCTTGTACTTTATATTACATTATATCTGTGTAATGGCAAATGGTGGGAACAGAGTATTTAGTCTCCACTTTAAGCACTCCAATTAGTCAATCTCCTTTCCATCCCTCTGATTCTCTATTTACCCCATGCCATCTTGAAAGCCTCTGTAGAGTCCATTTCTAGCGATCGGCTTTGCTGGTAGTCCATCCCATGGATTTGCACACTCTGGTCTTTTCTCCTCTGTCCTGCTTAATGGATTTACTGTCACAGCCTTCACATGCTGATTTTGTACTTTTTTTGTTATGAGATACCGTCTGCAACAGCGCTCACTCTGACCTCACTGCACATTGTACCAGGTATACTACATTTATGCTCAGCAGTGTACTCAAAGTGGAGTATAGCTTTTTTCATTGCACGTGCCACTGTACTATTGTGCATATACTTCAGTTTCCACATCAGCCACTTTTATGGCAGCCTTGTCTACATACAACTGTAGCTTTACACATGCGATGGTGTGGGTTAGTGATCCTCTGTGCAACACAGCTGTGCATGTCTCATGTCCTGTACTGGACAGTGATCTCTTCCAATTTTTTTATTTCTCCAAGTCTTTTGGGTTTCTAATATCATGATGGTAATGGGCACCATTTCTAAATCAAAGTATGATTAAAGTTCATGAAATTAGTATTGTTTCAATCTTTGATGTTAGCCAGAAGAGCTCTTTGCAGCACTCACAATGTGCCCAGTAATGACTGCTTTTGCAATTCATATGGAGTTACATGTATTGATAACATATCTAAGTACAACTGTAAATTCAAGACCCATTGCTCCTACTACTATTAGAACTGTTTGGGTACTCTTCTTCCACATTGCTCTCATTTCTGCCCGCAAATCTTGGTATTTTATGACTTTATCCCTCTCTGTATAAAAGGCACTGAAGTCACTGGTTATAGCAATTTCAATTATCAATTTTACTTTTGTCTTCTTTTTATGGACTATTATACCTGGTTTTCTTGCATCTATTTTTTGAACTGTTGGTAATGGGTGATCCCATGTGATATAAACTTCCTCATTATCTATAATGCTTTATGGCTCATGTTTCCAGTGTTTTGTGGCACATGTTTCCAGTGTACCATACTGTCTGGTATTTCCCATGATGCCACACATACATTTTTATTAGTGTGTTACCTTTTTAAGTAAACTGGTCTGTCATTTCTTTTACTGTGAGGTCTCCAAATAGCAAGGGGCAAATGCAGAGCACTCATATGTATGTATGGATGGAGGGAGAATGTGAGAGTAAACATTTAACATTGCCTTTGGAGGTGTGAGGTAACTAGACACCCAGGAAATAAATTGATCAGACATGAAAAGAACATGCAGTCTCCACACAAGCAATGACTGCAGGTCAGTGGCAAAGATTTTAACTACTCAAACACCATGCTGCAATACCAGTTTGATTGTCTACCTTTTACCATTTGGGATCCAGCTAGACCTTCCCTTCCTTACATGATGTTAATCCCTGCCTTCACATTTTGGGTGACATCGCTCTTTTTCAAGTTTCATGCTGCCTGTTCCTTGGGCCGACATGTCTTAGACTGTGTTTCAGTATTTTTCCTTAGACTGCGTTTCAGTATTTTTCCTATTGCTGGTACTTTAACTGTTTCAATAACTTTTTATAATTTAGTTTTTTGTCTCTGTGTTAGGTGCCTAGTGTTTTTCTCATTATCCACCATGTACATTTGCATGTAATTGCATCACTCCTTGGTTAACCCTGGTCTCACCTCCACTCTTTGATCAGATTGCAGTATGTTGCTTTTCTTGGAAGACTCTTTTGTTGCTGTACATCATTATACTAGCACCATTGTACTGAGCACATAAACAATGTTAGCTCTGTGGTAAATACTGTGAAAATTTCATGCAACCCACCCTAGGGCATTACTGACCAAAGCTGTATGTTATCTCGTAATGGCTACAACATATAGTCATGGCAAACATTTTTTTTTCTTTTTTTATGTTTTGTATCTGTATGTTAGCTATTATACACAGTAAGTGAAAGTATAGCTGTAATATCCTGTTCTGTGAGACACAGGACATTGCACTTTCACCTCGATGTTTAATCATGAACAGAAGAAAGTTAATATGCTTTATTTCATTGAAGGCTACTGCTTAACTGCATGTGCAATATTTGATTTCAATCATTTGTAATATGAAATTTGTGTTATACAGAGACAAATAATCTAAAATCTCAAGTATTAGTGAAATACCACCCACTTTGGAAATCAGTCTAATAAAGAGAACATTGTGTGTGTGTGTGTGTGTGTGTGTGTGTGTGTGTGTGTGTGTGTGTGTGTGTGTGTGTGTGTGTGTGTGTGTGTGTGTATTTGCGTGGCCTTGGGAGGGGGGATCTTTGTAATAAGATGAAAACTGGACAGTGACATCAATAACTTACTGGAGGGTAACCTAATGGGATCAGGGCTCGATGTTTATTTTCACTTCTGCTCGCTCTTAATTTGCGATTCAGAGATTTATGCTGACAGTATTACAATTACACAAGACATATTTTGTTTTTTAAGTAATAATGTTAATTGAAAATCTGTGCACTTGAAATAACCTGCCTTCACTTAGCAATAAATGCCAAGGTCAAGTGCTGGCATTCACTCGTATATCACCTTAAGCAGTTACTTCATATACAGCCACATGGAACTCTCTTTTAAATGAAAGCTGTAATGCTTATATGAATGTTTAGAAACATCAAACAAGCTCTGGATGATTTTTCCCAGAAATGTGTATTTAAGAGAAATAAAAAAAGTAATGAGCATTTAAAAATAGAAGAAACTACATAATGTAGCATGATAAAAAATTATGCTAAAGAATTTCCAAGAAACAAAAATGTTAAATAGAAAACCATCAGTTTAAAGACCAGGAGACTGCTGTCTTTTTTGCCAAGAAGATAAATTTAGCAGCTAATTAACATAAAAGCAAGAGCCATGTTTGACAATGATTTAGTAAGTTGCTTGCATTTACTGGTCAGTGAAGCAATGCAATTAGTTCTTAGCAATTTATGTATTTACTATGTTATAAGCAATGTTAGTTATTATGAATTTATTTGTATAGGGGCTTTTTGGATAGTTCTGCATAGGCAACAGTGTTCTCAGGATTTGTGGGAGCTTAAAATTTTGCCAGGTTATCACTTAATAGCAGGATCTTAGCCTTAGAGTAGTTCCTGAATATTCCAGGCTTTGCTGGGGGTCCAGGTTTTATTTTTACTTCAAAGGAGACCATTATGTTGTCTGTCTTTACCAACAAACACATTACACTGGGGAGTGTGAAGCAATCTCCCATTTTAGTGAGGACTAACAGTGGTTACACCCCTGGAAGATGTATTGACAATCTGACCCAGGGAGTTTGCGTTTACAAAATCCAGGAATCTATGTGCCTGTACGTTTGGTGTCATATAGGATTCTCAGTTAATAGTAGGGTAATTAAAGTCGCTCATGAATATGGTATTGGGTTGGATGGTGAGTGTTTCCGACAAGTTTAAATACACAGTATGAGTTTCCTGAGTCATGGAGTGGGACCTATAACTTGCAAGGAAGTGGTATTGAATTTTGCCTATTGTGATTTCAACAATGAGTAGCTCAAGTGCATTGCCCTGTTTGACCAGCTATGAGGTATATGTATTTTGATGTAAATCAAAACACCTCCACCTTCAGTCCTTGTCTGTGCAGTAGCTGGTCTAAATATGTGGAAGGCATTCTAATCTTGCACTTTCAGTGTGCTTTCCTGGCTTTAAACTATGTCTCAGTTACTGCACAGATATCAGCATTCTCTAAGATGAAGAGAGCTTCTAGTGAAGGGAGTTTTTTGTTTAGACCTTTAGATTTTTCTTGATTTTAATTTGCTATATCAGAAGTACTTTCAAGTTTGGCATTGTGTAAAAAAGGTACTATGGGGGAAGACAATATTTTAGCTAATATTCAAAAGCCTAGAGGGGAAAAGCACGACTATCCCTGGCAAAGCGGTGTGGTCTGTTGACCATCTCCTTCCATGCTGACAAATATTTCATCCCCTTAGAATGACACTAGGAAACTAAGTCAATTATTAAAGTCAGTCATCCTTTGCTCGTATTGTGGCATCATCCTTGGAGAAGGTAAAATGCTGCTCAAAGCTAGGCTCATACCAGCCTGGGATGCATATTCCAAGAGCTCCATGATGTCTCTCTTCATATAGTCTAGGGAGGTATGTATCAGGTCATTTACACCCACATGAACTATGACTGAGTCACACTGGTACTTATGGTCCAATGACCTGAGTGCATGCATAATGTGGCGGATCCTAGGTCCTGATAACCAACTGACATTGACTTTCTCCTTATGCAGCCTGGTGAGAGGGACATCAGTGTGTCTCATGATGGAGTCTCTAATGACCAGAATGTTGGATTGTGCGGTGGCTTGCCTTATTGTCTTAGAAGTAGAGGCTCCATTAAATGTGGCTGTAAGTGTCAATGTGGGTGTTGTTTTGAAAGAGTGCATTTGGGGCTTCTGAGGATATTTGTTTATTTGTACTTCATCTAGGAGGTCTTTGGGGGTATAAGAAGGTTACATTTTAGTGCCTCAGCATATGTGGGTCTATATGTCTGCTTTGAATTGTGGGTGATATGTGCAGCATGTGTACTACTGACAACCTTATTGACATTAGAAGTACTTTTATGTGGCAGCTTTGCCTCCAGTGACATTGTAAAAATACATCTCTCACATATCATATCAGTCTGTTTGAGATTTAACTGGTTGTCGGTAAACATGAGGCAATTTTTACATTGTCTCAGGATGCCCATATCCACCAAGCTGGTAATGGAGATAGTGAGAAAGTTCATATCCATGGCAACAGACCCTTTTTTTATTGATTAGACAGTTGGAATGAAAATATAAAGCAATGTCAGAAGTATCCAGTTTGCTACTCTGGGGACAGTGCTTATGACTGCAAACTAGTTGTTCTGTGTGCAACTAGGTATTGGTGAAATTTCTGTCATGCCTTTACAGGAAAAATGTCACTCAAGGTGTCTGTGTTTATACAGGACACTGCCAAACACTTGAGGGGAAACTAATAAGTAGACCCTAAAAATTTAAGGATGAAGTATTTAGGCAGATATTCTGAAGTTAGAAACAAATCAAGCAACACTTACTTAAAGCAAAGAATTAGCTTGTCAAGAATGATGAAAAGAGAGGAGTTGGGTGAATGGCTACTTCTTGGCTGCTACAAGTGCTGGTCTCACCACAGCTTCACTCTGCTGGGATATAATGTTGCTTTGCTTCTTCTATCCCCAAAAGCAAAATATTAGCACCAATCCCAAGAAGAGAAGCAAGCCACAGCCTTTTTGGTGATCCACAGTCTTGTCCCAGACGATGCAAGAGTCTGCAGGTTTGTTGTACCCTTTTCCTGATAGACACATTGAATAGCAACCAGACCAGTCAGGAATGTCAAGCACAGACATTCACTGCCCAACCAGTAGCAGTCAGTAATCAATGCACTCTACTCCTTCTCTCACCAACAGCAGAATATAACACAAATTCCAAGTTGTCACCTATAAAGCAGTTATTAGGCTTTCCAATGACCAGCAGCTTCCAGGAAATAATGCCCCTGTGTAACTTCTCTTACCAGGAAAAACAGAAACACTAATCCTAAGATTACTACTGAGAGGCAGAATGTCGACTCTCCAATAATTGGAGGCCTTGCAATAAATATTACAGATTTTAAAGGTAGGATGGAAAAATGGGTTAATATTCTAAGCACTGCAGTGTGCACTAAGCAGTTAGATAAGAAAGTGGGGCTATCTTAAGCTTTAGCTGTCTAAGTAGAGAGCCACTAATTTTAAAAGAGCAAGATAGATTGAAAGGAGGGGCACTTTGTATTCTCTTCTATGGAATACAGTGGGTTGGCCAATAAATTTAAATAGTTGAAGGGGAGTGACTTCACAAACTGATAATTTTGTGCTTACTCACAACAGCCAATGAAAGGGGAGAGGGAAGGAAATATGTGGTCAAATTAACATAAGAGGCAGGCAACTAGAAAGACAGTTGAGTTTAAGAACATAGCAGCACCAGGGTGGAAGGGTAAGAAAAGAGTTTTGTGTGACTCACAAGAGACACAGCTGTGGTCTTTTTTCTAATTTTAATATACAATTAAAAGCAGCATACAAGTAAATCAATGTAAAGAAGAGAAATAACAATATACAAAACAAAAGAAAGCAATAAAGTAATTCAAAATACAAAGAAGCAGAGGCCTGGGGAGAAAAGTCCTAAATTATTACAAAATGTTTTAAGAACAATAATTTTACAATCCTTAAAAATAAAACAAAACATGGCATTTGCTTATTATAGCAGCCCTGTTGAGAGCGGTCTTGGGTAATACAGTTCAGGAATAACGTACACTATTTTTAAAATAATTTCTCTCTGCATTGGATGTAATGTACAGCACTGAAAATCTTAATGTTATGTTGTATATTTAACTCATTAGAAGAAAACCAGACCAAATGTTAAAAAAGACATACCATAAATGAGGCTGAATATTGCTGCCAGAAATCAAATGATGGGCATCAGTAAATGCAGGGTTATATATTCTTGCCATGGTGGTCAGACTAATGGCTGTTCACTGCCCAGATTTGATTTTAAGCCTGTTTTGATAAAACCAGGTCAGTAGTGAACTTCATTCATAAAAAGAAATAGAACATTGCAAAGTCTACCAGTGGCAGTTGCAGCAGCAAACGGACTTTGCCAGGATACAGGACGCTGTTATTTGGAAACAAAAGGAAAGGTGCCAGTGATTAGCCTTGCTCTGTTGTGGTTTGCATTGAAAAAGTACTATTTCAACCAAATTGTGAAAGACAGCACCCCTTTAATACATAATGACGCTGAAATTGAAACTGTAATAATACATTGGATACTTCCTTATTATACTCTTCACTTAATTATACTCTTCACCTAACTATATCGCCAAGGCCGCTATAATAAGGAAGCACCCAAAACATCTGCAGTTTAAATAAGTATAACAGATTAGACATAATATAAAAATATTGGTTAAAAGTCAATACAAGTTACATAACAGTCATTTAATATTTAGAGAAATTTTAGACAGTTTGTTGAGAAACTAAAGGTAAGTTAGTCTAATATAAACAGGATTTACAATATGAAATGAGGGAAAACAGGCTTATGGTATATTTAGAGAGAAAGTCAGGGAAGAGAATAAGATAGCAGTAAGGAAGTAAGTGAAGAAAGAAGAGTAAGGATGTATAAGGAATGAAAAGGTACTAGTTCACATTTAGGGATATAGTTTATCCTGGTTTTGAGCAAGAACAGAGCCAGATTTCAGCTAGGAAGTCTTTCAGGATTGGATGGATACAGGTAAGGAGTTCCAGGACTTAGCAACCTTGTACAAGTACAGACAATGCCCAGCAGATGTAATATCTTTGTAGACAGACAGGAATTTTTGGTCACTGCATCACAATGACGGACTAGAACATAGTTGCACAGAATGTTTTTAGTGCTGTACAGGCAGATGGATGCTGGATAATTTTATAGGTGATAAGTAGCTGTGTACGTTAGTTGATGAGGCAGTTCTAACCAATATAGGCTTTTCAGTGTTATACAATGGTGGGTTCTGAAAGGGGTGCTTGCTGCAAATTTAGCAACTTTTGTTATAGCATTGTTTTAATTTTTGTGAAGCCTAGAGGTTAATAAGGATGGGAACACCATAATGAAGGGTGGAGATAATATAAGTAGTGACAAATATGGTTTTAGTTGGTGAGAAAGGTTTTGTCTCTGTAAAGCATCCCTAGTGTTTGATGAGTTATTCTTATGGAATTTTGTTTATGCAGGTCAAATGTAAGAGTATTATCCACTATTAACCCTAACAATTTACTATAAGAAGTAACTTCAGTGGTTGTATTATCGAGAGAGGACTTTAAATTTCGTTTTTTTTTTTCATGAGAGAGGGTTAGAGTAAAAAAGTCGCAGTTTGGTCTTTTTTGGGGTGCAGATGAGTTGTGAGTTACATAACCATGTTAAAGCTTCCTAAGTAATTTTTTGGAGGTATACCATGTTGCCAGATGTGCAAAACAGAGTGGAATCATCCGTGTATTGCATTAGGGTGGCCTGTTGTGTAGATGTAAAGAGGGTGTTGGTGGAAAAGTTAAAAAGGAAGGGACCAAGGATAGAGCCTTGTGGTACACTGATGGGATTCAGAGATAAGGACACAGCTTGAAGTGCCATTTTACAGACTGCAACCTATTGGACAGGTAGCTTTTGAACCACACAAGGATGAGCTGAGAGAGATGTAGTGAGGACATTTGAAGTAGAAGTTTGCTGTGACAAACTGTGTCGAAGGCTTTAGACAAGTCTAGAAATAAGGAAGAGACTAGTTTGCCATTATCTCTAGCTTTATTGACAGTATCTATATAGGCTAGAAGGGCAGTGCTAGTACTATGGGAAGCATGGAAGTCATGTTGTATAAAGAATGGGAGTTCTTCCTGCAGGAGATAGTCTAGCAACTGTTTTTGAATTCATCTTTCAAGTATTTTGTCGAGGGTAGATAAGACTGTTATAAGTCAAAACTTATTAATGCCTGTTGCATTTCTTCCTTTGTGCAGAGGGATAATGTGTGCCTTTTTCCAGAGAGAGGGAATGTGGGATTCCTGGAGTGACCTATTTATAAGGACAGGCAGGATAGGCAATGCTACTGGCTGCTATTTTTAGGTAGTCACTTGGAAGGTCATAAGCTGAAGAAGAGCATGGTTTAAGTTTGTTTAAAAGTAGTTTTATATAGGATGTGGGCACAGGTTTGAAGGGGAAAGTGGATGTGATGATATGTGGCTGTTATGCAGGGTTGGGATTAGATGTTGAAGAATCCTTGGTTAAATATGCTATACTATCTATAAAATAATAACTGAACTATATTACAGTTTCGAGTGGTGAGTTATCAGGAGAGGAGTTTGAGTTGAATTTTTGGCTGGGATGTAAGATTTCTTTAATGGATGTCCAAAATTTTTTAGAGTCATAGTATAGTTTTTAATCTTTGTTTATTTGCAGTCTATTACAATTTTCTTTTATGATTTGGCCTGGTGTTGAATATTTACTTTAAACTTCATTGTAAACTGAGATGTTTGAGAACTAGTTACTCAATTTATTTACTGTCAACCACACCAAATTATATACATATTTATCTAGTTTTGTTATATGTACACCATTAGAAATATCCCTTCTATAATTAAAATGAACATTCTGCCTAAATTCCTTTACCAGTTCACATCATCTGATCAGATAATTCCAAAATTTTTTTTGAGTCGGTAAATAAAGCTTTGGCAAAATTTTTATGGTTCCCTAAATCTGTTAGAATTTCCTATTCCAGACTTTCAACTTCTAAGGATAGGGGTGGTTTGGGCCTTCCGAATCTATATCTCTATTACTTGATTGTCTCATCTAATAAACTTCTCACCATAACTAATTTCAAGAATATTTCTTATACAAATCATTCTTTATGGATAAAACTATGGTACAATTACATTATTTCAAAAAATATAAATCCAGAAGCTATTCATTTTATATCTTTGGATAGTTTATTAATTAAAAATATGTCTACTACAATTAAACAAAAGATTAGAGCTTTCCAAACCTTACTCAAATTATGTAATCTAGAAAAGATATCTCACCTGATACAACCAATTCATCTAAACCCAAATATAATGATAGACAACAAACCCTTTAACTTAACAAAATATTCTTTAATAAAAAATTTAAAAGTTGGAGATGTTTTGAAATATCTTGATTTATCTTTAAAATTTTGAAAGTAAATTGGAATTATTCACCAATCCTTAGTCAACTAAGACAAATAATTAAAAACAAGTTTTTATGTCCAGACCCCATAGAAACACAAATGACTAACCTTAACACGATTATCAAAATACTTTCCTCATCAGATAAAATGCTCTCAAACTCTTATAAGTTGATCAATAGCTTAATGAATGACCATAATTGCCTTCTATCAAATGTTTGGTTAACTTATAACCCCCAATTGTCAGAGTTTCAGAAACTTTCAGCCATTAGATATACAAAGGAATTTATCCCTTTTAAAAAATTATCATACACACAATTAATGATTAATAATGATGCCTACTATACCCCTTTCAAATTAAATAAATTTAACCCAAGTAAATCTCCTTCATGTTCATGTTGTTCTCACCCCCAAGCAGACCTTTTACATATTTTATGGTACTGTCATTTTTCTCACAGATTATGGACCTCTTTGAAAGTCAGATTGCAGAAAATGGGATACCAAAAATCTACATTGACCTGGGAATTTGCTATTCTTCATATTCCATTAATTCATCTTTCAAAATTAGATATTCACGTTATCATTTTTATTTGCTCATTACTAAAACTTTACATAATACAAAATTGGCTGGATCGAAGCAAACTAAATTGGGTCACTTTCCAAAAAAATGGCTTTTTCATATATTGATGCTCAAAGGCACTTAGTTAGAAGTCCAAAAAAAAGAGCATTAAAAAAGTTAGTGTTAGAAAAAGTCTTAAATATAATAAATAGTTAATGTAAAAAGTTTTTTTTCTTTTTTTCTCTCCCTTCCAGGTTGCCTAACTTGTATATAGTGTATATATTGTGTTTTGTTTTGCTATTTAAAAATATGTTAAATCTTCTGAAGGATTGTTTTCTCATCTACGAGTTGAAATATGTTTACTTTTACTTACTTTTCATGTATAAAAATCCTAACTGTCTTGTTATTTATATATTTAATAAAAAATTTTTTGAGAAAAAAAAGAAATATCCCTTCTATGAAAATGTATAGACGTATAAGTCACATAAGCAGCCATAGAGGGTTCCTATTAAATGATCAAAGACGCATTATTGAACTTGAAAGCATGAAAAGGCCAAATAGTGAAACAGCATATAAGCAAATTCTTTCCCTGGGAAAGAAATCACCTGGCCGCTTCCGTTACTTTCCCATTTTCGTGACTATAGTGCAATCTAGGAGTTGGTATACTTAAGTAGGGGGCTGGTGAAGCCCCCCACTTTATCTAATGTTTTACAATTTATTTATTATTTTTTTTTGTTGAACAGTGCTTTTTTTCCCTTGGAAAAAAATCGCTGTTCTACACGTTCGACATTGTAAGCGTTCACTTACATGGGTCCAATACATCATCGTTCGCTTTTTTAAGCATTCCATGATTTAACATAGACCCGCAATAGATACCCTAATTAAAAGTCTGATGACTCTCTGAGTGAGGGAGATCATATAGTGCCTGTATCTCAAAAACACTTATGTCAAATGGTTTGATGCATCATGTTTGCAAATGCTTTCTGAAATTCTGTAAACTTGACTTTGCATCTTGCCCAAAGCATAAATAATTTTCAACCTTTTGAGTGGCTTTGTATCCATTTTTCCTTATTACACTTACTAGTGAACTCAGGAGAAGTAGCAGAGAACAAGGACAGTGATGAAAGATGTCACAAGCCAGTTAAAGTTACCCCCCAAAACACACAAACTAGGAATTATTAGTTCTAATAGGACATTCCTACCAGATATGGAACCACATTAACCCCATAAAATCAAATAATCTTGTTTTAAAACCTCATTATATGATGTTTCCTTAATTAACATGCTCAGTAATTTGAAGTAGCATCTACACTTACAAAAAACAAAACTTCTAATCATGATAACCTTATATTGCAATATTTCCAACATAGTTTCATTTTGCAATCACTGAAATTAAAGTAATATGGGCTATTTTGAAATCCAAGGAGCAGAACAATGCTAAATCCATGGAAAATTTATTTTGATTTTGGTACAGGAAAGTTTTACAAAGTCTCATTTCAAACACAAAGATGAAAGCACGGATGAAATTTGGCAAGTTCCTCCAAATCATTTTATGTTGTTTTGATACAAATGGTCATCACAGTGAAATCAAATATTCAAGTGTTGGCTTTTTTCAACTTATATTGATAGGACTCATGACAGATGTTGGGTAGCAATCATTAGACTGCCCATAAAAGCACAGCTTTCTATTTAACAATTAAATGGCAGTTAGAAATCTATTAGCAACACAAGACATTTCTAGTTCAATAGTTTACTCATGTTTTTCCCCAGGGAGTAGAAACTCTTAGAACTTTCCATCTCAGAAGACATGAAATCTGATATTTTAATACTGACTATATGGTTGACATCCATGGCAATATTAATTTCTGATCCTGTGGTGTTATTAATCTGACTACTCAATATCCAGTGATAAAACAATATTGCTTGTGTGTCTCACTAAGAAGAAATCTTTACATAGACATTCATTTTCATTAATGCAGCCTCATGTTTACCAGAAGTCTGGAAAAGTTAAGGTACACTACATCAGCCTGTATGCCTAGCCCAATGTCCTCTAAATAAAGCATGAGAAACACTATATACTTGTTTAATCATCACTTTAAGAAACAAATTACAAAAACTTGCAGGTCTATAATAGCTGCTTGCCTGCCATTAGGCTCCCAACACCTTTATTAATGGGTATGTTAAGGGACTCTTTCAGTTCTGCAGGAACACTGCTCTCTTTCAGGTTATGATTAAAGACCAAAGTCAGGAAAGGGGGCATACTTGTACCCAAACCCTTTAGTCCTTATTGGAAACAACATCGAATCCTGACAATTTATCAGTATTTATGCTAATTAAGATCTCTGCCTCAATTCTCAGCAATTTCCTTCTCTCCATATTTCTGAAATATGGATGTAGCAAAATGTCTGCTTGGCTGTTATATCCAGCTGACACAGAAAATTGTCCCACAAGACCATAAGCTTTTTTTTAACAGACTATACAGCTGTCATCAAATGAACTGCTTTGTCCCGTAAGCTAAATCAAAGACATTCTGCATGTTAATTTGAGTCTACAGAGATACCTGTAACCCAAAGCAGCATTTCAGCTGTTTGTGTTTTCCAGCTTTTGCACAGCTTTATTTTTATATAAATTTATTTAATTTACAATGTTATTTGTTTTGTTTTTTCTGGAATTTTTCTTTTCCTACATAGGTACATATTTTCTATTCTACCGTATATACTGCAACAGGAGTGTGTGCCTTTGGAGCTTTTGTTATAATATCAGTCCATCAACTGTAGAAAAATACTAATTTCTTCACTACTTGCTATATTCTAGTTAAGAATGTCACTGCTTATCAGAAGTGCAGGAGCTAACAATGCAAGTCTGGACACTTCAAAAATTAAACAGAGATTCATATAAAGGAAAAAGTAAATTCCAAAACTTCCTACTGCACCTTTAAAAATTTTAAACCCCTGCACTCCTGACTGGGGGAGCTGTGCTGTGCCCCTATACCCACACTGCGTACATAAATAAACTCTAAGATAGCTATACTTCAGAGAAGGGGAAATATGCTAAGATGTCACTGTTGTAGTATTCCTTACAAAAAAGGATGTCCTGTCAAGGACAGCCATACATCCAGCCATCAAACCAAAGCAATGGCCCATCCAAGCACTATATGTCAGATGTGTGTCCTGTGTCCAAGGTGTAAGGTTAGTGAAGAACAAGCACCAAATCCTCAGAACCTCTTTTCCAACAGTCCGAATGCTGTGTTTGAGTTTGGTCTGAAACTCTTTCTCTTCATATCAGCTACCGAGCCTAAGGCAGATAAGTACTCTTTTAGGGACTCTACTTTTTTTCTTTTTTTTTTGGTTATTTTTCTTACTTGTCATTCAGAATAAGGAATGGTGAGTTTGGGAGGCAGCCTATCCATAAGGACAAGCATGTGAAGTGCTTTCCTGCTTCATTGCAAATCATAATCACAAATAGGGTGATATTTGACAGGTCTTTGTTCCAAAGACCCTGCACAGCCATCTGTCATCCCTTTCTGTACGTATGGAAAATCAGAGTCTTAAGTTACTAGCTCAGGGTACCAAGGCTTCTGAATCTGCCTGTTGGGATGTTCCCAGCCTTCTAAAAAGAAGTCTAAAAAGATGGTTTAGCGATAGAGACTTATGCTCTCCAGCCTTTGCTGGACATCTCATTTGGGTCAGATGAAGAGCCTGATGACCATCTGGTTCTGCCTCATTCTCCCTCTGTCTCAATATCATTGGAGGTCAGCACAGGGTGTGTCATTTGCACATCTCAGAAAGGAGAAAATATCTGTTGCAGATGAGAAGAGGGAACCGCAGCTGATTATTTCTGAAGGGCCTAGGAACGCTCTTTAGATACTTTTGACAGAAGAGCTACCTGGTTCCCTTATTGAAGTTAGGCAGGGCTCAGATCCTCCTCAGTTTGTTAAGGCTGAAGTCCCTGTAAAGAAGAAGCAAAAGACTAGGTATGTGGTTCCTCTGGCTAAAGGCCCCTAGAAGGAGTGGCAGGGCATCACTCAAGGTTTTCCCAAAGGTCTTGTGGCCATAAAACCTCCATAGCAGGTTGTCAGTTTCCTCCCCTTTTGGGTTTTCTTCTTCTTTGATTGTTTCCAAGAGAACTAGGGTTTCCGATATCTCTGATAAAGAGAAGGGTTTGGATTTTGGGGAAGAATCCTTGGCTTACTCCTCCCGGATTCATTGCCTGTTGCCTTAGGGTCTGAAGAAGAAGATGATGCTGTGTCCTCTGACACTCCTGTTCATAGATTCAAAGATTCATAGACTGTTATAAGGCTAATGTCCTGGGGAGCCGTTCTAAGCCTAGACAAGTTTTCCATAATAATAATAATAATAATGATGTCCTGCATCCAAACAGGACATTGAGGGCCTGGCATTTATAAGCTACCTCTGTCCATAAGGGACATGGGTGCCAGGCCTGGTATAAATGTCCTGCTCCTCATTCACTTGTCTAGGTTGTGTTTAAACTGGGTAATAGACAAACTCAGCTTCACATAGATGAGAAGCCTGTTCCATAGGAAGTGGCAGTCTCTGGGACACATATCTGTCTCCAGCATGTTCTGTTTAAGTCACAGACAGAATTCAGGTCCCTAGACCCTGTATATCTGGAACTCTCTGACTTAAGAATATGTAGGACAATCATAAGTGTAGGGCTTGCACATGCCTTGTAAGCCAGGCATAGATCACCCCTCAGCAATCTATTGGAGACTGAGTAGAGGGAAAGAGCTTTAAGGCACTCTGCATAAGGCAGATTTGTTATGTCTTGTATTCTTTTTTGTAAGGAACTTTTGAGCTTGAACTAGTTGCTGCAAATGCCTGGTCAGTTGCATACCAAAGGGAGCATTGTACTCTATGATTAGTCTGATAAGGCCAGAGTACAGTGAGATAATGACCTCTTTGGATCTAGATGCCATGCCCTTATTTATAACTTGTACAACATAAAAAATTTCCTCACCACTGTGGCCACGTGGTGGTTGAAGGTAAGGATACTATCTATGGGTGTTCCCAGATCCCTGACCACTGGGTTGACTCTTAGGGTTGTATTATCAACATATTAATTAGCTGGGATGTTTGACTTCCTAAAGGGTACAATAATGTGTTTCTTAACATTGAGTTTAAGACCATGGCTTTGGCACCATTTGTTAGTGAGAGAAAGACCTTCTTGAAGAATGCTAGTGTCTGCAGACGAGTCAGTAAAACCCCCACCTTGCAATCATCTGGAAACTTAGTCAGCCATAATCCTTCAGCATTTGCTTCCATTTCAGACAAATAGATGTCAAAAAGGAGAGGGCACAGTATGGAGCCCTAGGGGAGTCCACTAATGACTAGCCTCTTGGTGGGGGTGGCTTAAACTATTTTGACCTCCTGAGTCCTATCAGTGAATCAGTTTGCTATCCAGTGGATGATAAAAGGGTATATACCATCTTCCATTCCTTGGGCACAAAACCTGACAGAAGGCTCCAACTGAAAAGTGATTCAAGTGGACAAGACAGGTCATGTTTCATGTTATTTATTAATTATCCTGGAATGTTATCAAAGCCCATTGGTGCACTGTTTTTGGCCTTGAAAAGTGCATTGATGACCTGCTCCCTAGTAATGATTGGGGGGATTAGGTTATGTAATATTTCCTTTGGACTATCAAGGAGGGAGTAGGGGGAGAAATATGAGCTGAAGTTGTCAGCCAAAATGTTGGTAATGGCCTCTGGTTCAGTGTGTGTGATGCCATTTACAATAAGTTCTGCACATTGGTTGAATTTCTTCTGAGGTTATGGACATAACTGTAGAAAGCTGTGTGGTGGTCCTTTGCCTGATAAACTATTTTTTCCTTCATATTTATCCTTTGAAGTATTAATTAACACTCTTAGTTGCCTCTTTAGATTGGTCAGGGGGCTTTTAGTATGTATGGCTTTGTTTCCCCTCCGCTTAGCCAAGATATTTTTCTGTCATTGTATAACCAATTGGTATTATGATTCGACCAGGGTGGCTTGTCTTTTGAGTTTGTCTTATTCTTAACACAAGTGGGCACAGCTCACTCTATACAGCAATCAGTATAGCTGTACACACATTTTGTATATAGCTCAGTGTATTCTATGGTGTTTACTCAGTTTGGGGGTGCTTGGAATTTAGCCAAGGTGTTGCTTAGTAGACAGAGATTAGACATGGAATAGTTCCTAAAGGTTTTTGGTTTCACTGGATCCCCAAATTTAATTTTTATTTAAAGTAATACTGCCTTATGGTCAGATCTGATGAGTGGAGATATTACACTGGGTGATGAACATTGGTCCCTCCATGTTTGTGAGTACAAGGTCAAGGATGTTTGCACCCATGGTAGGAGAATGGATCAACTGTTCCAGGTTGTTGGTATTAACAAAGTTTAGGAATCGCTGGGCTTGTGCATTAGAAATGGTGTAGGAGTAGTTAAGATTCCCTCATGAATATCATATTCGGTTGAATGGTGACAGACTCTAGTACACTGAGATAGGTAGTATGGCTTTCCTGTTGAAGAGCTTTCTTTTGGAGACACAGTTGTTAAAATGATGGAACATTTTCGTTAGTAGAGTTCACAAATGTCTAATGTCTAGAAGAAATATTATGACATCTTATAGGTGAAGTCTCCCAAACCTTCTGTAGCACCACTTAGTGTGGAAGCCCTTCTTGATGCCTTTACCTTGGCTTCACATTCTGTTGAGTCTAAGCCTCTTGCTCCAAAGAAACTTGACAGGATTTATAAAATTCCTGAGGCTCAAAAAGTTTTGTACAAGAATCCTTCTTTAAACCCTTTAGTGACTTCACTTTCTACTGACAAGCCTACTAGGTTACTTCCCATTTGTAAGTTGCTACATTTTTACAATAATAGTAGGGCTATGGCCAGGTTTGGTAACAAGGTGTATTCCTCTACCACCTTAGCTTTTAATGCCATTAATTACCAGACTCATATGACCAGGTATGTGCTAGCTCTTCTTGTCCGTGGTGTACAAGCAAATTTGCCCAAGTCTGATACTAAGATGTCTGCCATTTCCTTGTTAAAGACTGCCTCCCAAGTATCCCATCTGGAAGCAGGACTATTCCACCCTGGACTGTTCGCTCCCGGATGGTTCGACCCCAATGCATTTCTATACAATTTCATGTATAAATTTATATGTATTGTATATGTGATTTTTTTAGTGGACAATTCGACCCCAGACTGTTTGACCCCGAATATATTCTGGTAAGTATTTTATCATTATGTTATTATTTAATCAATTATTCAATAATAACACTGTTAATTTTTCATTGTAAATATATATAGTTCTTACTTTAATATTTTATTTAATTTAATTATTACATTGGTTAGTGTAAATATAACTCATAAACTTTTAACATATAATAACTAGTGTTATGTTTTATCCCACATTGGTCAAGACTAAATCATATAACCACTGACTAATTAACTAAACAAAACATTGCTGCATGTGCACATCTCATAAAACATATTGAAAAATATAATGAATATATATACATGAATGACTGAAAACTAATTCACATAGTATTAACTACTACTTACTAAAAAAACCTTAAAAGGATCCCACATTCAATGACATACTCTTAATGACTGCTGCTTCATAAGCATGAAACTAACCTACTGTACATGTACATAAAACACGGTGTGTCAGGTTGTCATAGCAACCTAAGCAGATATTAATGTCGCACTAAAAAATAACACATAAGCAATCAGATGTAACACTCAAGCATATGCTTGAGTGCATCACCAAAAACAAACATATCTAATATCAAAATATAATATAATAAAAACCTTTTTGAAAGAAAAATTGCCAAGGACTCCAAAGATAACCACAAGGCATTCTTTAGCTATGTCAAGAATCTAAGTGGCAATGCTCAGATCTGCTCGGAGTTAGTGCAGAATGGCACAAAATACACTGAACCGACTGATATCGCCAACATCCTGGCAGACAGGTTCAGCGCAAACTTCACCTTCCTCTCACCCCCAAGAGGGCCCATAACCATACCAGAAGAATGTAGATTCCCTGAAATCAAAGACACTCAGGTTAAAACAGCCCTCTCCAAAGCCAAAAACACAGCATCAATGGGACCGGACAGTGTCCCAGGCTGCCTCCTACATGAGCTCAAAGACGAACTAACCCCTCACCTAAACACACTGTTCAAACTCAGCCTCTCCACAGGCTACCTACCCATAGAGTGGCGCACAGCAGTGATTATTCCACTTCACAAAGGTGGAGCCACAACAGACCGCGGGAACTATCGCCCTATAAGCCTGACTAGCTTGGTCTGCAAGGCTATGGAGTGCATCATCATGGAACTCATTAACAGAGACATTGGGAACCTCCAAACGCTGGACCCTAACCAGTTTGGCTTTGTTAAGAGCAGATCATGCCTCCTGAAACTGGTGGACTTCTTTGAGACAGTTACCAAGGCTATAGATGAGGGAAAGGTGGTATACACAGCCTACCTAGACCTCGCAAAGGCCTTCAACACCATTCCCCATTCTGGTATTATAGACAAGCTCACCAGCTTGAATATAAACCCCTACGTCACAAGATGGGTTGCCAACTGGCTCACGGACAGAACCCACATGGTGAGAGTTGCAGGAGCTAGGTCCGACTCTAAATCGGTTACAAGTGGAGTTCCCCAGGGCTCAGTCCTAGGACCCCTCCTGTTCGGCATATACTTCTCAGAGGTACAGGCAAGCACAGGAGGACTATGGCTGACCAAGTTTGCAGACAACTGCAAACTAGGGGATATAATTGACTCTCCGGCTGACACAGACATCCTCCAAAAGGGTCTCACTGAGACGGATACTTGGTGTCAAAATCATGGCCTCAAGCTAAATGCCAAAAAGTGCATAGTCATCCCCTTTGGAAAAAACAAAGTACCCACAAACTACCACATAGGTGGTAGTCCCCTAAATACGGAAGACGTAATAAGGGATCTGGGGACCCAAGTAGATAGTAATCTCAACTTTGATAATCATATTGTCAAAATGGTTAGAAAATCCTTCTATGTGGCCCACCTAATCACAAAAGGGTTCGCATCCAGATCAGAAGAGGTCATTGTACCCCTCTACTCATCACTCATCAGACCCATCATAGAATACAATGCCCCATTTGGAATGTACCTTACAAGACACCTGCAACAGCTGGAAAGACCACAGAAGTACCTCACCAAGAGGATCACTGGCCTCAAACAGATGCCCTATGCAGCTCAACTGAAGAAATTACAGCTGTACTTGGTTGCATACCGCCTACTCAGAGGTGATCTCTGCCTGACATACAAGGCCATGTCCAACCCAGAATTGATGGACATGCTCCACCTAAAGAAAACCTTATCCCCGTGAGCTTTCTAAACCTCACCACAACAATAAATAGGAGGGATAGATTTGTATCCCAGAGACTTCCTATGCTTTGGAACAAGATCACAGTCTACATCAGGCAGAGCTCCTCGCTAACACTCTTCAAAAGAAATCTTGATGAGTGGATGGGAAACAGAAAGTTTACCTCGGGGATCACTTCAGTGGCTCTGCTGGACAGAGGCACAGGGAACTAATCTAAGGGGGCGACGAAAGCCAACACATTCTGGCTAGGCTTATAAATGTCTTTGAGCAAATAGCCTAGTACCTACCTATGAACCTATGAACCCAAAACATATAAGCTCACTCAAACACTACTTTCTAATGACCGGACCGAATGTTTGAATTGGCAAATTATAAACATGTGCATCCATATCGTTTCTATATATTATCTGTGGAACAATGGATATAGTGCATAAGTAAAAATTATCTAAATGCAGACCAAACACCCGATGATCCAAAAGATATGATGTAAAAGAAATAGCTACAATAAATAATAACTGAACCTGCACCTACAAAGCTAAGACACTTGCACTGTTGTAGAGATAATAATGCTGCACACTGAACAACTAAACTAGAAATAAAAAATGAATTCAACTAACTAATTGCATTTTTTGTAAAGTAAGTGTAGTCGAAGCACATAAATAGAAAAGAAAAACACTGTCTAAACCAGTTTTAAGAATGTTTAAACAGTCTTTCTTTTCTATTTATGCTTTGAGGTGCTTTGGCTTCACTTACATTATTTATTTTGTTTGGGTTCAGCCATCCGGGGTCAAACTGATTGGGGGCGAATCGGTGGGGTCCAAACATCCTGTACCCCTTAGAAAAGGTGTTTTAGAAGTGTAATTCCTTTAAAATTTGAGTATAGCAAGGTCTTGGATGACATTCCCTTTGTCTTGGTTCAGGATGCAGTCTATCCCTGATGATATAAAGGCCAAGTCATTGGATTGTCCCTTGGATAACCAAATTTGGTTGTATCTGCCGTGGGTCATCCAAGACCTTGCTATACTGAAATTTTAAAGGAATTACCCTTCTAAAACACCCTTTCTGAGTAGTCAACGTAAGCAACCCTTGAAAGGAAAAAGACCTTCCAAGACAGTTTTTAATAAGAAACCTGCTCATCATTCTATAAGGCAGAAGCATTATTTTTCAGACAAGTCAACGTCCATCTGATAGTCTTCTCCCCCACCCTCTTGGACAGATTCCTCTTTCTCAGAGATTAACTCTGTCTTTTCCAGTTTGGCACCAAATCACCACAGACTTGTGGGCTCTTTTGATATTTTGCAATTGTTATTTCATGGTTTGAAAGTGTCTTCCTCTCTTACTAGGGATTCTTCAGTCTCCTCCTTGCCAAATCCCTTATTTACCTCCTCTTTTTCAAGACCTCTTGGCTCAAGGAACTATCTAGATGGTGTCTCTTTCTTAGCGGGCAGGAGGTTCTACTCCAGGATGTTTTTGGTTCCCAGAAAGGAGGGTTCTTGGAGACCCATTTTAGACTTCTCCTTTCTCAACACATTTTTGAAAGTTCCTTCTTTCAAACTGTTAACTCTCCAGTATTTGTTTCCCATGTTGCTTCCTCAGGCCTTTCTGGCATCTCTAGGCTTGAAAGATGCCTATCTCCATATTCCTATTCACCATCTCTTTGGGAAGTATTTACAATCCTCTGATTCTACGTACATTATCAGTTCACTACTTTGATTTGGTCTTTCAATGGCACTGAAGGTTTTAGAGAGTGGCACTGGTCATAGCCATTTTCAGGATTCATGGTGTTCATATTTTTTCCTAGCTGAATGACCCTCTACTTCTGGTCCCCAATCCTCAGCTTCTTCTGCAAGATCTCAAATTCACCATGCTTCTTCTATATGTGCAGGCTTCACTCTCGATCTTAAGAAGTCCATTCTGACTCCTTCTCAGGACCAGGATTTTCAAGGATGCAGGATTCAAACCCTCACTATGATGGATTTTCTTCCTCATCCCAAGGTCATCTCTTTGACATCATTCTTTCAATCCTTCCTTTCTTTACAGAAGGCACCAGAAAGAGAGTTTGTTGAGCCCTGAAGTTCATAGCATCCACTATCCCAGTGGTTTCCTTTGCCAAATGCCAGATGTGAAAGTTTCAGTGATATCTAAAGACAATTTGTCGACAGCATTATCACTCTCTAGATTTTCCCATTCATCTCTTGCCTTGCCCAAAAAAGGAGTTTCTTTGGCACATCAACCAGACTTCTCTAAATCCAGGTCTTGCCTTTCAGGTTCCTTCCCTCACTCAAGGGATGTTTATAGATACTTCAGATCTGGGTTGTTCCAGCAGGGTGTATGGTGTCTGCACCAGGTGAAAGAGCATACCAACATCAAAAAGATGAAAGCTCTTATTCTAGCTTCTAAAGCACTGTATTCCCTTTGGATTCCAGGTCCCCTCAAGATATTCAAAGACTACACCACTTTCATGTGATATATAAACAAGCATTAGGGAACAAAGTCTTAGCATCTTTGCAGACTAGCCACCATTACATGGGATTTTGCCATCCATCATTACTTGACACTCTGCATGGTCTATATTCCTTCAGAGCACAGTCTGCTAATAGACAATCTGAGCAGCTCCAGGTCAGATCCTCATGAGTAGATCCTTCACAGGGAGCATTTCCTGCTCATTGTCCATCAGAGGGGTAATCCTCAAGTGGATCTTTTTCCATCTCCTCCAAACAGACTTTTTCTCAATTCTGTTCCAGAGTACCAAGTGTTCTAGCATGGAAAGTGGATGCTGTGTCTTAGAAAGGGCTGTTCCTGTATACTTAGCCCTCTCTTGCACTGTAGCCAAAGGTCTTACACAAGATCATGTGGGATAGGCCCATAATTTTGTTGGTGAATCCCTTTTTGCCCAGACAGCATTGGATTCCCTTCTTTTCCATCTGGCAAGGGGCAGTCATCACAAGTTACCTCACAGAATAGATCTTTTCACACAGAACAAGGGTTCTCTAATTCACTCTCATCTCTTCACCCTACACTTCAGTCCCTTGGTGATAGGGTTTTGCTTTCTTTTAGGCAATAGTTTTCTGATGATATACTTCAAGTTTTGCAGGAGGCCAGAAAACCCACTACTAGAAAATCTTATGCTGTTTAAAGGAAAATATTTCCTGTTTGGTGTCACTGCAATGAACAGGATACTCTTTTTGTGGGTACTTCTGCTGTTCTTTCTTACCTGTGTCAGTTGCTCAGTTTTGGTCTGGCATACTCCTCTGTTAAAGCTCATTTGTCGGCCATTTCTGCTTGCTGCCTTTGGATCAACCTTTTTTACTTTATGTTTGAGGTTAAACAATTCCTTGTGAGGAAATAATGAAGCTAAACCTTTTGAAAGCTCAAAACTGGATCCCACTAAAAATACTCCCCTTAGATGACACTGTCAGCTACTTCAACAAAGATTTTTTGGATACTCTCAATAGTGTAGCCCCAAAATGAACAAAAATTAATCTTGCCCCCCCTTGTTAATAAAACAGACAAAACAAAGTCTCATACATAGAGACAAAGTGTGGAAAGTATGGCAAAAAATAAAACAAAACAAAACAAAATCAACTACAAACTACTCCAAAATAAAGCCAAAAAGCTAGTCATACAAGATAAAAAAATACTTTTCATCTCAGCTATCCTCCTTATACAACAATTCAAAAAATTCTGGAAGTCTGTCTCCACTCTACTTAATTCTGGCACCTTACAAAATCTATCCACTGCACCCAATAAGACTCCACAACAAATTTCCCATGACTTCAACACTCATTTCATTTCCACCATTCAAAATCTAATCAAAGACTCATCACCAGACACAAATTCAAACACAATATTCCACTAATTCCTTACTTGTTTATGACAGACCCCTTTCCTTAGACAACTCTACAATTACTCCCTTATCTCCTTCATTTAATATTCAGCCTATACCCACCTCTCTCATACTCAAACTCCTAAACAAACTCAAACCCTGCTCCCTTTCTGCAGATATTCTTCCCCCAGAAGATCTACAACTAGCAGCAAATGCGATTACATATCCAGTCAGCATTCTTATAAATTGCTCTGTCTGAGAATGCTATGTCCCCCAGTTGTGGAAAGAAATCTGTTTTTATGTCATTATACAAAGGGGGGAAAGTCTCATGATCTCTCCAGCTATTGCCCTATTTCTATACTTTTTCCATTATTGAAAATCTTAGAAAAATGTTGTTACATGCAATTACTTAAGCACCTCTCTGAAAATGCTCTTCTTGCCACACCCAACATGCATTCCACACAGGACATAGCACCATCACAGCCCTGCTGTCATTCATAAATACTGTCTATAAAGCCTTAGATGCTGGTCATCCTACCTCAGTAATTTAACTGGCCCTATCTAAGGCTTTCGACACAGTATCTCATACTAAACCAACTATCAAAACTTGGATGGTCCCCCAATGGTCTTAACTGGTTTACCTCCTACGCAAACAACAGCGAACAATCAGGAAGATGGCAAAACATACAATCTGATTATCAAGCTAACAACATAGGAGTCCCACAAGGATCCATATTAGGGACGGGTCTATATGACAGTATTGAATGGACTAAATAGCGAATGCTATTTGGTCAATCCAATACTGTCGAAATAACAAAATAGCGAAGTCACAGAACATCTAATTTTTTCCCATGGAAAAAATTTGGTGGACCATCTTCGGGACTTTGCCATTTCCTCCACTATAGTGCAATCTCGGAGTTGGTATATTTAAGTGGGGGGTGTGAGGGGCACAGCCTCCCACATGGTGTGGTGTGGGGGGTGAAGCCCCCCACTTAAATTTGTGTTTAAGTTTATTTTTTTTTTATGGAGCAGCGAATTTTTTCCCTGGGAAAAAATTTGCTGTTCCATTTGTTCAATATTTTGTTGTTTCGATATTATCAGTACAATGAAATAGTGTTTGCTATTTACATCGTACGATAATATGATATAGGCGCTTAGGGACACTATTCTTTAATACCTTCATGAATGAGCTTCACAAAGCTTCCCAACTAGGTAAGCTCATCCAATACGCTGATGATTCTACAATAATATCTACCTCCAACAATTTCTTAGACCTCCTTATAATTACACAAAATGCACATCGATGGCTAAATAATGCACAGCTCCTGTTAAACCCCAAAAAATATAAACTTTTACTTTACTCTTCAAAACTGCCAGATATAGACTTCAAAATCCTTTCTAAAGATAGTACAAAAATTTAAATAGTGAAAACAGCTAAATTACTACGCATAACAATAGATGACAAACTCACTTTTGAGCCACATATTTTCAATGCAATAAAGAAAACACATTTTTAAATTAGGCAAACTTTATCATCACAAACTTTACCTGGACAACCACACCAAAACATAACCTTACTCATCTCTTCCCTCCTATATGGTAGTGCCATCTTTACGAACCTTCACTAAACCCTTAGTAATAAATTAGAATCTTGCTATTATAAAATAACTAAATTTGCCTCAGGAAAGCCTAACAGCACACACCATTGCCAAGCTATTAAGAACTGAATTGGCTTGAGTTTTCCCACCATCTCTTTTATACCCAACTAACTTTAACCCACAAACTCATTTTAAACCCAACTCTTGCTCAGCACTCAGCTCCATCCTACAAACTTATACTCCTACAAGAACACTAAGATCCTCAGGCAAACAGCTGTTAACAATAACCAAACACAACAAAAGAGCTGGACAATATCTGTACTCCCATAGCATTGTTAAACTTTGGAATGCCTTACCCTCCCAAATAACTCAAAATGACTGTATAAAAACCTTTAAGTCAGCACTAAAATTACATTACCTAAACAACCCTTCCTGCTCCTGCCAAACAAACATCCCCCCTTAAATAATTCCTATTGTAAAAAGTTCTAATAGCAGGTCCTTGAATTTCAGCCTTGTGTTCACTATTTAAATTTTTCACAACACACTATATATGGTACTGTTGCATATCTGAGCTTTGCTACACATGTAACTTCTTACCTGTGCATTGTGATCCTTAAAGATTAATAATGCAAACTCTGTATTGTACTGTATTACATATCTCTGCTTTTATACATGTATCTTCCATTAGTTTTATGTTAAATTAGAATACTTTGTAATACATTGTGGAGCTTTTCTCCCCAGGTCTCCAATGAAAATGGGTTTCTGACCCAGATGACTTTCCCTATTCAACAAATGTCACTAAATAAATAAATAAATTCTTAAAAGGCATCCTACATATTAGACCTCCAAGAAAACCAACAACTCCTTCTTGGGACCTTATCTTTGTTCTTGAAAAGTTAACTCAGCCACCTTTGGAACCAGCAGCTTCTTCCTCTTTAAAATTGTGTACCTGGAAAACTGTTTTGTTGGTGACTCTAACTTCTGCCAATTTCTCTGAACATTAGGCCCTTATGGCAGTTCCTCCTTTTCTGGTTTTCCACAGAGACAATGGTGTCCCTTTGCATCAACCCTTTGTGTCAGTGACTTGTCTTTGAATCACACCATTGATTTTCCTTGCTTTATTTTCCCTTCTCCTCAAAATAGCAGTGACAGAGTTTTCCATTTTTTGGATTAGCATAGCCAGTGCAGATGTTATTTAGACAAAAGAAAGGATGTTGGAAAATCTGAGCCATGTTTTATTTCTTTTTATGCCAAGAAATTGGGTTTAGCCATGTCTAAGTAAACCATCTCCTCGAGGATTTTAAAAGCCATTTATTTTTGTTTTTCTTTTCATAGCAAGCAGCTTCCTACCTCTGTTTGTGCTCATTCGCCTAGGGCAGTTGCTTCTTCTGGAGCTTTTATGTTAAAGTTTCTCGGTGATAGATCCATTTGGAAAGCTGCTACATCTTCTGTGAATATTTTTATTATTGTAAGTTGAATGGTATTTCTAGGGCTTGGGTAACCTTTGCCAGGTCTGTCCTCCATGTTTTTTGAAGGGTTCCTCGGTTGTTTCTTCCTCCTTCCACAATTTCCAGTAGCTTTAGTACTACCCTTTTGTAAACAATACTGCAACAGTACTAAAGGAAGGACATAGTACCATTGTGTAAGGACTTACCATGACCAAATATGCTCTACTTTTCACTGTTGCCAAAAAACAGAGGTAACCCAGAAAGCTCGTGTCAGATCTGGTATCCCACCTGTGACCCGAGGGTGACAGGACTAACAAGAAACAGAGTACAAAGCATAAGTCCAAATAAAATCACTTTTTAGCAAATCTTGGATACTCTCTCTATCTGATGCCTCCCTGTGGGAGGAATAAAGATGCCTTGTGGAAGTTTCAAGTTGTTTAATCAATTAAGAAGACCAAGAATTTTTGCCCATCTACCTACTTAACTGAATAAACTAAAATGCATTAGATACTTGTTGCTTCAGTGTCACCCCACCTACTTTGACTCTCAGCATATGATAATAAAATTACTCTTACAGTTACATAATCTCCAGCTAGACCTTCACGCCAGGATTCTTGGGAAACCTTTTCCAGTCCTCTACATTTCTGAAATAGGAACATCCATATAGGTTAGATTTAGATCTACTAAAGATCAGATATTAGTAGGTATCAAGTTTAGTCCATGATAGCTCTTGCTAGACTTGATTGCCTCCATTTTTCCTCCCCTATCCCTGTCTCACTCACCATCTGAATTATATATTTTTTATTTTTCATATTTTTCTTACTCATCAGGGTTTTTCTCCATCATTTTGCCAAATCCTAAGGATTGGAAGCCAGGATTGGAGGCCACAATACTCCCAGAAGCCATGGATTTCCAGATTATGTTAGGTAGCTAATAGAGCTTTGTTCTAAACTTCTTATTGGCCAATGTCCTGAACAAAAGAAAAATGAAGAAAAGAAATTGTTACTCTTTTCAATGAGGCAAATTGTGTGCATGGCTTAATGTTCAAATATGACAAACGTTGTATTTCCCAATAAACTTAGATGATAAAAGCTTATGAGGATACATAAATCATATCTTGGAATTCTGGCTGACTACATGTTGTTCCCATAAAAGACGTTTACCTTTAATGACCCCTCTACTGTTTGACTGGGATGCAATAATAACTTGGAAGATGTTGCTGTGGGTAGAAGGAGTACTTTTAACCCACGCCTTGCTCCACCTATGTTATTATTTGCACATCTGTGTGAACAAAGTATTAGAGAATGGTGCTTTAAAAAGAGGTGCAGATTTTACAATCTTACATCTGATTACTCTCTATGTAATAATAAAAATCTAAGTATTATAAACCTGATAAGGGTGGGGGGGGGTCATATTAATGGATTAATTTACACACTCCTCAAAAATGTTGGAGTATTTAAACAATGGGGAATTCTTCTCTGAAGTGTCACAGAATGAGATCAATATAGCATACCATGGCATAGACGTTAATCTTAAGGATATGTTTATTACTTTTGACCTAGGAGCTAAGATCAGAGGCTTCTTTGTTGTTAAGCACCTTAGAATTATGGCAATTTTTGGTATCCCTAAGATCAATAAATCAGTGATCGACTCCCCCACAAGACCCATAGTGGCATTAGCAGGGTTTAAAATGGAACCATTTGCTAAATATGTGGAGCTGAATCTTAAAACTTTCTATATTGACAAAAAGCACCTCCTGAAAGATTCATGGCACTTTCTTGAATGTTTGGCTAACATGATATTTTTACCTGAGGGCCTTATTTGTCACCATACATATCAAAGATCTTTTTTCAGTCATTCCTCATGACCAAGGGCTTGAATGGTTCCTCAAAGCTATGGTCAAAGGTACTGATATGAACAGTTCAGACACCAGTTTAGTGTTCCAATATATGGAGACAGTACTCACCAACAATTTTGTCTGTTTCAAAGGTGAATACTTCAAACAGCATAGGAGCATAGCAATGGGAGAAGCTTAAGCCCCTATTTTTGCAAACATGGTATTGTGGGTTTGGGAGACTAACACTGTGTTTAATTCTTCTTTTATTGCTATGTATTGCTATGGTGGAGTGTTATATGAGATACCTGGATGACATCTTTATCTTGCAGAAGGGAAGTGAAAATGATTTGGAGCTGTTTATCAATTTTCTTAACCTTTCAACCAACATTCTACAATCTACCTACCAGTCTGATAAACATTCAGTTAACTTCTTGGATGTTACAATAAGCCAGAATACTGATGCCGGTAGATAAGACTAACATCTACAGAAAAGAAACCATTTCCATTGCCTACTTACATTACACAACAGTCAACATCCTATATGGTAAAAGAGGAGCTTTGTTAAAGGACTGTTTATCAGGCTAAGTAGGTTGGTGTCATACAATAGCATCTTTCAAGAAGAGGCTGCAGAACTGAGCAGTTTATTCAAAGATCATGGCTATCCCTCTGGAATGTTTGGAAAAACTGTACTTGTGGGTGTCTCAGAAGAGAAAAACTAAATATGGGGCTCTTATATGGAATCCCCACTTATCGCAGCACAATGTACTGAAAGACAAAGATGACAATTTACCACAAGCCTTTGTGGTTCGATTTAGCAGGGACATTTATTCCCTCAAGCAAACAATTAACTGCCATTGGAATACAGCTTTTGGTACTTTTGGATTAGTCAACCATTTGGGTTAACATCCTAAAATTGTCTACAAGGACAATAAGAACTTAAAACTTCTTTTTGAAAAAAATAAGGAGACATATGACATTGTGATCAGGAATACAGGAATGAAATATTGTGGGCCTTGTAAACAATGCATGTATATTTTACATGGTAAAACAGGACAAAATTTCAACGAATGGAACTTTCTCTTCTAAATTCACCAGTTCAAAATATCCAAAAAGAAACGCAAATAAGAAAAAACTCACTTTTAATAACAAACAAAGCTTTCGGGAATAACCCTTCTTCAGTGCTGTTAGAATAGTCATATTCTAACAACACTGAAGAAGGGTTAGTCCCGAAAGCTTTGTTTGTTTTTAAAAGTGAGTTTTTTTCTTATTCACGTTTCTTTTTGGATACTTTACATGGTACACATTTTTCTATAACAGGGTAATCAAAACTGACATTAGTGAGAGGGAATTTCAACCGTAAAACAAAAGGGGTAGTTTACATTGCCTTTTGTTCATCCTGCCTAGCATTCTATGTAAGCAAAACTGTTGGTCCACTTAAAACCAGAATATACTAGCATATATATGCTATTTAAAAAGCCCATGATGTTAATGTCCTGTACAAGCACTCTATTCAGGAAGTTTGTTTTTACTATCTTGGAAAAAGTACCAGTACCTATTAGGGAAGGTGACTGGGAGCTTCAACTGGAACAACAAGAAGTGTTTTGGCAGCTTTTACTTAATGCAGGTGTATTCCCAAGCATTGATGATTTCATTACTATCAAACCTATTTTAAAAGCTAAGGCTGCTATCATTTGAATTTTATTAAGTTATTTCAACACGATACTTTATTACTTATTAGTAATTTTAAGTATTTGCTTTATGTATGTTTTTATATCTAACTTCTTGTATCTGAACTGTTTTTATGATTGAATTTTTAGGAATGAAGTGTTACTATTACTGTGTATTCCTTTAAATTTGTTTAAGGGTTGGCACCTTTAAGGGTTTTAAATGAAGGAAGGAAGTGACTGCATTATTTCTGATGAAATTCTGACTGCTGTAGAATGAAAGTGCTTACATCTTATTAAATTTGGTTTCACTGTGGCATTCTGTGCAACTTTTTTTATGTTTCACACAAACACACACCTCTCAGTAGTGTGTGCCCACAGACATGTATCAAATTTGGTTCACACAAGCACACACATTACACTTGCTCTCATATTGCAAGTCTATCACAAGAGAGAGAAACAGGCACATACATACACACACTCCATGCTTGCCAACATGTCATGTTTTTGGGGTGTTTGTAGAAACCAGAGCACCTCACCAAAGCCCGCAGAGACAGAGAGGACATACAGAGAAGGAGCCACAGAAACCAGAGAACCATGCAGTGTGAGAAGACAGGCTACATGCTGCAACACTGCGCCCATAATTAAGTGCTTTCACACACAACCTGCCGAGACCACAAGAGATAGACACTTAGTGTGTGCAGTACTCAGGTCTGACTATGATGCAAAGGGAAAGAAATTATGGCCAACTTGTTACTCTTAAATATACTGCAACCCCCACCCACCCCCACAACAGCAAGGTCAAGTCACTTTCCCCAAAAGATAGTATCCATGCCCATTGATTACGGTAACTTTCTTGACTGTATATACTTTAGATGCCTGATTTTGATAAAAATTGCCACAGTAAAGTATTTACATTAAGTATATATTTGCTTTACACAAATGCACGTTTGTCTTACAAACCAGATTAATGATTGTCTAACTTGATTATATCAGCAGAGTCGGTAATTTTCATTCGCAGACAACCCCCATATACAGTAATTATGGCCACATCATTGACTGCATACATTTCAAGCATCTGTAGTAAAAATAGCACAGCTGTCTTTCAAAGCCTTGATAATGACCATTTAAACTCTTTTCTTCTTTCGGCTTTTCCTGGTTAGGGGTCATCACGGTGGATCACCTCTCCGCTCATGATTGGCAGTGGGGTTTTACAGTGTCGAGTTCCCAGCCCAGCACCCAACCTTCCACAGAAGGCAAACACATGCACGCAATCACACCTAGGGCCAATTTAGAGTGTCCAATCCACCTACAGCATGCCTTTGGGATGTGGGAGGAAACCAAAACACCCGGAGGAAACCCACGCGACCACAGGGAGAGTATGCAGACTCCGCACAGAAGGCACCCCAGCCGAGGATCAAACCGGAGAACCTCTTGCTGTGAGGCAGCAATGCTAACTGCTGTACCACCGTGGCCACCCATAATGATCATTTTAACTGAGACAACAAAAAGGTCAGTTGATTTCTCTCACTGACAGCCCCTCCATCCAGCAGTTACAGCCACTTTCCTGAATATATAGACCTCAGATACCTGATTGTAACAAAAATGACCACAGCTAGTTGATATTCAGTTTTGTTTCACACACATAATAGCCATGGTAAAATAGTCTGGCATATGAACTCTCAACTTCTTTGCTGAAGAATTCTGGACAAAGCCTCAAAATCAGGGACAGTTTTTAAATATTGCTCTAATTCACTTAAGAAAGTTCGAACAGGTTTTGCACCAAGTTACATTTTTATTAAATTTAGTGACTTGTATTACTGACTGATGGACTGAATTCCTCAGTGATTTACTTGAAAAATCAAAACTATTATAAGGGACATGTAAAAAAACAATTCTTATAGGAAAAATCAGGGAATTTCTACAAAATGGCTGACATGCATGCTGATAATTTGAAATCACTGATTTTCTGCAAAGGCAAAACAATGAGCAAGTGAAAGCAGTCAGTCATTTGCATTTGCCATCAGGCCCTTATCAGCGGTCATAGCTAATCTGTTTTTATGTGCTTCTGTTTGTCTGACTGCAATGAAAAAAAATAGTAAGTACAATAAAATGAGTGTGAAGTTGTTTTCAACTCAGTTTCACACAGCTGGTTACCAGCCACACAAGCACTTTCCTACTAGAAATCATCAGATTGCTGGTTACAAGTAAAATGCTGAACTTACAGCTGCTGCAATTCTTTCCACTGGTGCTCTTTTTTCCTTTATTTCTGTACATATACGTTTATAGATAGATAGATAGATAGATAGATAGATAGATAGATAGATAGATAGATAGATAGATAGCAGTAGTAGAATATAAGATGGGAGATGAGCAGTTCAGATCAGGATGCAACACAATTGACCTGATGTTTGCAGTGAGACAGATAGTTGAGAAGACGCTAGAGATGAGGAAAGAGTCCAACTGAGCATTCCCAGACTTGGAGAAAGCAAATGACAAGGTCCCAAGAAAGCTGATCTAGGCAATACTGCGGTGGTTTAAAGTCCCAGAAACATTGGTACAATTAGTGCAGGCTATGTACAAGGACCCAATGACTCAAGTACGAACAGTGCTCGGCCTTACATACGGGTTCCCAGTGGAAGTGAGGGTACACCATGGTTTAGCGAACAGTTTGGAGGGGACTGATCAACAAAGTTACTGTATGCAGATGATGTGGCATTACAGGCAGACTCTGAGCAAGAACTTCAGCAAAGGATAGGGGAATGGAATGCAAAACAAAAGCACATGGGATGAAAATAAGCACAGAAAAGACAGTGGTAATGGCAGCAAATTGGGGAAATCAGATGAAGTTGAGAACAGAGATAGAAGGGAAGATAGTGGAACAGGTAAATAGCTTCAAGTATCTGGGAGGAGTGGTTGAGAAGAAAGGAAGCCTAAATGAAGAGGTCAAAGCTAGAATCAGAGGGGCTGCAGCCAGCTGGCATAGATTCTCAGGTGTGGTCGATGACCGAAGAATGCCAAGGAAGCTGAAAAGTAAGGTGTATAAGACAGTGGTGGGACCAGTACTACTGTATGGTACAGAAACCTAGGCAGTAAAGGCAGAGCAGATGAAGAAGCTAGAGGTGATGGAAATGAAGTGCCTGAGAAGGGTGATAGGAGTGATGGAAATGAAGTGCCTGAGAAGGGTGATAGGATGTACATTGTGGGACAGACAAAGAAATGAGGACATAAGAGCAAAAGGCAAGGTAGCTCCAATTGCAGAAAAGATCAAAGAGAACAGATTACAGTGGTTCAGACACGTGCAGAAAAGCAGAAGACAATCTGCTGAAGAAGATTTGGGACAGACAGGAAGAAGGTAAGAGGAAACAAGGATGTCCAGCAACGAGGTAGCAAGTAGAATTGTGTAAAAGATCTGAGCCAGGCATGAGTGTTGAAGAAGGCAGGAGTGGGGAGCTGAATTGAGAGAGATGGCGACAGTTAACACGATACCATGACTCCATGTAGAAAATGTGAAAAAGGGGCTGATGATGATATATATATATATATATATATATATATATATATATATATAAAATGAGAGAGAGAGATACACACATAAATATTGTGTTTGTTTTTGGTGGGATGAAGCACAAAGGCAGTGGTCAGGATGGTGTGCATGTTGTGGGTGGGATAAAGCACAAAGCCTACAAACTGAGTGGTTAGGATGGTGTGTGTATATCACTTCCCCTGAATGACTACACAGCTGCAGCTACTTTAAATGTGCCATGCTCTCTTTGTTTAAAGTAAAGAAATACTGCTACCACATTTCTTTACTTTAAATAAATATTTAGTTGTTATTGCGGGGGGGGGGGCTTTAGCTCACCCAGCATTCCCCTCCAGTACATCTGACATTGAGCCCTGCTAGGACTGCCTCCCCATTATTGCAAAAACATCAAGGAAACCAACAGTCCACACATCACACAACCACCCTATGTGCAGATTTATCATTATGGTCCAAAAGAGAGAGAGCCCTACTTCCAGTTCTGGCAAATACAAAGTGACTTCCAGTAAATGGACGATACACTTCCCTACTTGCATCACTAACTCACAAACTTATCCATTTCGAAAATTTCACTTTTTTTTACTTGCTGACTTTTGCAAAGAATTTCTGCCTACTACCTTGGATCTCAAACCTATATCTCATTAATAACCCTTCTCTATAAACTTTTCATCACAAACCACAGTTTCTTGATAATGGCCCAATGTAAATCACTCCCTGCAAACATAAATTCTGTGTCTTCTTTCACAAATTCAGACACCAGAGCAAAACCTTGCTTTTCAGGAAGTTTCTTCTACATGCTTCACACCTCAAGGAATTGCTTAAGAATCAGGCCATTCCCCCATATTTGCCTCATCGTATTATTACTTTTCTTAAATCTTTTATGTAGGCACTTAACTACATCTGCTTCACCTTCTGTCCTCATTTCTTTATCATTAAATAATAAATTCCTCATCAGTGTATAACAATTCTCCTCACAAAGCTTCTTTATGCAATACTCCCCTATCCTACACTCTGATAAACACTCTTCCCCATTCCCCTCCCTCTTCTACTCAATCCGGTCTTCAAACCAAATTGTTTCTCCTCTTTTCTTTTACTCCCCATTTCTGCCTTTATCCTCTCATTTGTACTACTGTAAACAATGCAAGTAGCCAATATACTAACAACTTTGATAATTTTCACATACTAACCTTTATTTATTACTACTTTATTTATGTTTAATATAAAAATAGGCATATACTTAATTTATTAATGTTCATCACATTTCTGTATCTTTTTTTACTTGTTAATAATGTATTCGGATTTCTTCCTGGCTGAACTTGAACACAGTCCATCTGGATTAGTGATCTACCCCAGCTAACAAACAATAAATACACTGTAGCACTAAACTAAGATTACATCACAATTATAATCTTGGTTTTATCTAAAAGGATGAATATGAGATGTCAATAAACTAATATAATTATTTGTTTCACATAAAGGGCAAATAGGCTTCAGTTTCCTTAACTCCCCATTCAAATAAAAGAAAGTTCATCGCTGCTTGTATTCAAGTGCAACTTAGAGATATGCGTGGGAAACTGAACATTTATCTCAGCATCATCCAATGTACTGCTGATGGACAGAGGCAGCTCCCAAATGTTTTATCCCATGCATAGGTCCTCTCAAATTATCTATAGTACAATCCCATTTATTCTCATTAAGGGTGGTGTATTATTATTAGTACATACCGATGAACCTGTAACACAGTTTAAATCTATAGTTTGGGACAAAAGCACCTGCCCTAACAAATAATGATTATTTTCAGGTGCCTTACAGTCCAGTTTTCTTTGTCTAACTTACAGTCCAGTTTTCTTTCTCTAAGTCTGATAACATTTGGTGGTACTTACATGAAAATAAGGTTTCAAAATTCAAGGGGGATTCCCAAAATGTTTTTTGATATCTTCAGGGTAAGTCAGAGTCTTTAGCCAGACACAGCGTCTAAGCACAATCCCCAAACGTGAGACCATTGATGATGTATTAGCATCATTATAATTAAACTTGTCCATATGGCTTCCTTTCTTTATAACTTCTAACACTTTTCAGCATTAGAAACTATTATTGCTGTCTGATAAGCAATAACATAACTAGATAATCTATAGCTCAAACTACCATAGGATAATAGATATTAACATTTTTATGTATGTCTGCAGCTCGTCTATTTATTTGATGCCAAAGATGTTCATCTGTAATACTTGTTTTGCAGAATCTACCACTAGATCCATCATCATAAAATCTGTGTAATGGGTCCTGAATATCTCTTGATATTTCTCCAAAGTCATGTAAAGTTGGTCAGGCAACATAAGTGCTGGTTGTGAAGGCTGCCACCTCAGCTAGATAGAATTTTGTAAATAATCCAATGTCATTTGTAAATACTAATAGGATTTGTACGCTTGTTTTACAAATGTAAGAAAACTGTGTTATGTGCTGAGCTTCAAAATGTAACCACAGTGCACCCTGCTGGAACAGAGCCGAAATGCGTAGAAACTCAATGTCTATGTAAATGTATGTTTCATAGTTGAAATTGGGATATACAGAGTTAACTTGCAAAATTTTAAGAAAATAAGCTGATAGGTAAAGAGTTTTACGATGTGAATAAAGTTAGTTTATCTCAGCTAAAGAGACAGAATGTCTTCACCTGAAGTTTCATTCTATTGTCTGGAAACAGAAGTAATTACAAGTTTCCAAGGTAAATGTTTTACGACTTTTCAGTTTCAAGCAAGCTTCTAAGAGAGAATTGTCAGCTTCTGAGAGATAAGTATTTTTAACAGAGACATATTAAAATTTAAGTCCCTGCTAGCCTGTAAAACTAAATCAGAGGTGACAAGAATGATGTAATCTGAGATGATTCAACAGTAATGTGCATTATCAATTTAAGAATTATCTCAGAGAGAAAGAGAGTGCATTTTGTATTTGTTTCTGAACCTGAACGCATTATCTCACAAGACTTAGATCTTAGTATTTCTCTTAGAGATAGATAGGAATATAGCAAGATTACTGTAGATGCTTTCTATATTTATGTGAGACTGTCCTACTATGTTATTTTAAAGTATTTCCTATGATTTCTGAACTCTCTATTGTTACTGTGTTGAGTTAATAAGTATTGCCTTGTGTTTTTATTATTTATTATTATTTATGTATTTATTTATTTATTGGTCCAGCTGGGTAAGAATTACCCTTTTTCTGTGGAGACTCGAAAAAAAACCGCAACAGACACACACATACATACAAATAGAATGGGTATATATTTAAATATTTTTACTGTGGCTGGTTTAGTGTAGAGATAATGTAACCTCTTAAGAGTACTTGCATGTATTTGGTGATACTGTACAAGCCACTCCAATAGCCTTCAAGTCTCAGTCACACTTACTATTTGGATAACAGTAACATTACACAGTAGAATTGGACACCCTTTGGTAAGGGCCTTTATAGTAGCTGATAAGGGTGGTTGGTGGCAGTCAGTACTACCTTATAGTCTGGGCAGAAGGGGGCATAGCTAGTGAACCTGTGCCAGCCTTCCCCAGGAGTGTCTGTGTGTTTGTGTATAAATCAAATCTCAAAGTGTGTGTGTGTCAGCTACTTGGGCAGGCACATGAAGCACTGGTTGGACAGAGAGGGTGCTGGAGATTTTGGCTTGACCACTCAGCTGAGATCTGACCCTATAGCTCTGCCAGTGGGGAGTCTTATTGGGGATCTGGAGAGAAAGGGAGAAACCAGCTCCAGACTGACTATGATCTCTGTGTGCTCTTAAGGGAAATTGTACTTTACTGTGTGTGTACTTGCTATCCTTCCAGTGTGCGTATCCCTCACTGCTGTTAGTGTTGAGGATTGAGGCTCCTTTACTACTGGGCCAGTGCACGGGCATCACACTGGTGTTAGAATATCTTGGTGTTGAAAGTGAGGACTCCAGTGGAGGAAGAGGAGGAACATTTATCCACAACTAGAGTTGTCAGTCCTGAGGCAGAATGTTCTTATTTCCCCCCAAATAAATCCTTCATCGAGTTCAGCATTTAATTAATCACAGTGTCCTCTGTGAGTGAATGTGATGAAAATAAAGATGCATCCTCATGCTGAGTATAATAAAATGCATGGGGATCAGTAGACATTTCATAGTTCTCATATTTCCTTAAAGATCATTGAATTCTGCTATTCCTTTTAAAGACCCCACTGCTTCATAAATGGAAAGATGCAATTTATGTAATGTTGGGTGGTTCTGGTTCCAGTGAACTATTCCATTTCAAACATTACAAACACATTGCTTCATAACCTCTGACACAGAGGAAGCCTTTAATAGCTTGGGTCTTGCTATTATGGGTGCCCTTTTTGCAACAGGGACCAGTCAAGCTGTCTAGCCTTTATGAATTGCTGATATATCTTTAAAAATTAGGCTATAGAGAAACTTATCTTCAAATTCTTACAGGAGCATGACTTCAACTATTACAAGCTGTAAGAAGTAAAGAAATATGGACTAAGCCCATACAGACTTTCATTTAAATGCAGTGGGTCTCAGTTTAATTATAGCCATCCACCAGCACAAAAAGTCTATGTGTTGTTGCAGCTTACCTGCATTCAAGGTAGTAATGAACAGAAATTTAGTTTGGCTGAAGATCTGAAAAATGGTTGTGAGGTTTCATTTAATAACAAACAAGTAATCTGCGTGGTATCCCCAAAGTCTCAAAACAACCCATATAAGTGTAGTGGGTCCAAAAACAAAACAGTGTAAGAAACTTCTCTGTGTAGAAGATTTTCAGTCCATATATTTCTAGTTAACCACTGTATGTTAATCAGATCAGACAATAGTAGTAGAAGTAGTGAACTTAAACTCATTTTAAGTCAAAACAAAACAAAACAAAAAATAATAATAGAAAATATATAATTGTACAGCATTACTCTGTATTTGAAAGTAAACCAAGCAAGGCAGGCAATCTGTTTCCAGTCAAAAATCCTTTATTAAGTACACAGACAAGCGATTAAAGTAAAACAAAAATAGAGTAATAATTTCCTCACAAGCTTTCTAAATATATATATATATATATATATATATATATATATATATATATATACTTTTTATCAAGCATGGAAGTGGTTTATTGTGCTGTAAAACAAAGTGTTATTGGTACACATGTTAAATTCCCATCCCTTCCCCCATCAGTGTGACATTCGAGCTGGTCCTGCCCTACTTAGTAGTTGTCATAATAATATAAAACCCTTATGCACTTTAAATAAAATTTATAATGATGTGGTGCCTCTTATTTAACCAGATTATTAACTAGATTATTGGGAGGCCACGGTGGTGCAGAGGTTAGCATTGCCACGTCACAGCAAGAGGTTCTCCGGTTCGATTCTTGGCTGGGCTGCCTTCTGTGCGGAGTCTGCATGTCCTCCCTGTGGTCGCGTGGGTTTCCTCCGGGTGCTCTGGTTTCCTCCCACATCCCAAATACATGCTGTAGGTGGATTGGAGACTCCAAATTGACCCTAGGCATGAGTGCTTACATGTGTGTGCCTTTTGTGGAAGGTTGGGCGCTGGCTGGTAACTCGACACCGTAAAACTCCACTGCCAATCATGAGCAGATGGGTGATCCACTGTGGCGACCCCTAACTGGGAAAAAGCCAAAAGAAGAAGAAGAAGAAGAAGATTAAGTAGATTATTAAGTCTGTGATTTTATCCAAGACAATATACTACATGGCTGGAAATATATCAACCTTAGTTCATTTGGCAATCAAAATATATATATAAATATATACATATACATTTTGCATGTAAAAATCAATTTCTGTTTTCATAACCTATTGTTAACAAAGAACACTTTTGTCCTTCTAGACTTCTTCAGGTCTGTGTATAAGAACTCCTAAAAATCTATAAAAATATATATAATTGTATAATTAGTTAGTATTGTTATTACACATCATTTTGAATAAAGTAGAAAAAAGAACCAGACAAAAATAAAAATAAGAAAAAATATATGTATGATGATGGAAACAAAATGTACACTTAAATTTCAACTGATTTAAAATGGTATTTAAAACCAATTTGTAGAATAAAATAAAATAAAATACAATTAGTCATGTAAACAGTATGGCAATTTTCTAAGTTCCAGTGCACTTTTAATTGAACAGTAGTAGTTTAGTCCAGGCTTCCTAAAAGAGTTCAGCTTTAATTGCCATGAGTTCGTGTTTCTCCAGAATATTCAGGATGTCTCCTTCAACAGGTACAATAACAACAACAACAACAGGTGCCACAATAACAGGTGCTCCACTTATCTGGAACCACTCTCTCTGTTAGCACCACTGAAGAGAAAAAAGTGTTGTGTCAAAAAGACTTACTTTGTACCAAGCTGCAGGAGGAGGTTTGCTCAGTACTGATAGACCTAAAAATGTTTGTGGGAAAGTAATGACAGAAAATAAGCCTATTGATGAAACTATAAAAAATGCCTAGCAGCTATTGTCACACCACTACATCAAACTAGCTGCGAAATGTGAGATGGATATCAGGAAACTGGGAGAAAGAAAAGCATTGATTGAGCTAAGCAATGATAAACCCCAGGCGTAATGAAGGCAGAGGGAGGAGGTATACTCATGGACTGATACCACATAGCTACAACCAAAAGATAGAGAACATGCTGGAGGATAACAGATTTTATGAGTTATACTCTACCATGGATGACATAAAAGAGCATATGATTTATTGAACACTTATCTCACCACATTATGGGAAGATAAACTTATCACTGAAAATCTTTATAATTATTTATGGAGCCCATGCCCATGATTACCTTACTTTTGGAATACCAAAGCCACACAAGAACAGAGAAGACCCACCTTATAGACCCTGATGCCACAGCCATTTACCTTGATTACTTGCTGAAACCTCTAGCAGAAAAGAATAAGTCATACATAAGAGATTCAATTGATTTCTTGAAGAAAATAAAAAACATTACAGTGGAAGCTGACAGTATTTTATTAACTACTGATATGGAATCCTTGTACACAGTGCTCTCTCACAATTACTATATAACAGCAGCTATGGAGTCTTTTAAGAAACATAATCAGGGTTCACAGGCACAACTGCCAAAGTTAAGCAAGCTCATTAATCTTGTACTGGACTTCAGTTTATTTACTTTCAATGGCAAACACTACAAACAAAAAAAATGAGAGGAGGACTTTGTGTTAAACAATGCATACTACATGCAGCATATCACATGCTATTTACGTTTTATTGATGACATCTTTATTGCTCAATCAAACAACCCCTTCCTGAAGTTTACTTCAACCACTTTCTTAGATATGCAGATTTCCAAGAACACCAACAATAACAGAATCACCACTGATCTATTCAGAAAACCAACAAGGGTTAACTTATTACTCCACAGTAAACGAAAACCAAGTATAATGTAGTGAAGTCCCAAGGCTATAGATTAGCTAGAATTACCACAGAGATGGAACCATTTCTGAGAAATCTGAACAACTTAGAAAATGATTTTCTAGTGAGAGGCTATGAAAGTCAGATGTTAAAAAACATCCTGGAACCCATTATAGAACTGAAAAGGACTGAAGCACCTTCACTCAACCTCCCCTGAAAATGTTAAGTAATTCCACAGAGAATAACAAATGCAAAAATAGCTGCATCCTGTCATACACTTTGGATTATCACAGTATCAAAAATATTATTGAAGAAAACTGGGACATTGTCACAGGAAACCCTTTTCTGATTAACATCTTAGGTGAAGCCCCATAATTTGTTTATAGGAAGGCCAGGAACATTAGAAGTTTTGTTGAATTTAAATCTAGACCATGTGAGAAAAGCACTAAAAGATGTGAAACTAATTGTACATTTTGTATATTTATACAGCAAGGTGATAGTTTTTATTGCCCTTATTTAAAGAAGATCATTAAAACCAGTGCAGGGGGGACTGTAACACTAAGTACTTTACAGGGCACAGTGCAATGAATGTGATGCATTCTATGTGGGCAAGACTGTAAATAAACTCAAGCATAGAATTTCATGTCATCTGTCAGAAATCCGCTCTGGATGCAAAAATAATGCACTAGCCAAACACCTTTCTCTTCATAAAAGACACACAGGTTTGAGGTTCCAGATCCTGGATCGCATAGACACGGGTGATCTTGAAGGAGACATCCCGAATATTCTGGAGAAACATGAACTCATGTGGCAATTAAAGCTGAACTCTTTTAGGAAACTTGGACTAAACTACTACTGTTCAATTAAAAGTACACTGGAACTTAGAAAATTGCCACATTGTTTACATGACTAATTGTATTTTATTTTATTCTACAAATTGGTTTTAAATACCATTTTAAATCAGTTTTAATTTAAGTGTACATTTTGTTTCCATCATCATACATACACACTTTATTAAAAATGATGTATAATAACAATACTAACTAATTATACAATTATATATATTTTTATACATTGTTTTTAGGGTTCTTGTACACAGACCTTAAGAAGTCTAGATCTTTGTTAACAATAGGTTATGAAAATAGAAATTGATTTTTATATGCAAAATGTATATGTATATATAGTTTTTGATTGCCAAATGAACTAAGGTTGATATAGTTCCAGCCATGTAGTATATTGTCTTGGATAAAATCACAGACTTAATAATTTACTTAATAATCTGGTTAAATAAGAGGTACCACATCATTATAAATTTTATTTATTTATTTATTTAATAAATAAATAAATAAATAAGAGATACCACATCATTATAAGTTTTATTTAAAGTACATAAGGGTTTTATATTATTATGATAGCTACTAAGTAGGGCAGGACCAGCTCGAATGTCACACTGATGGGGGAAGGGATGGGAATTTAACATGTGTACCAATAACACTTTGATTTACAGCACAATAAACCACTCTCATGCCTGATAAAGAGTATATATATATTTAGAAAGCTTGTGAGGAAATTATTACTCTATTTTTGTTTTACTTGGATCGCTTGTCTGTGTACTTAATAAAGGATTTTCGACTGGAAACAGACTGCCTGCCTTGATGCTTACTAATGTTGTGCAATTATATATTTTTTATTATTTTTTGTTTTGTTTTGCTACTACTATTGTCTGATCTGATTAATATACAGTGATTAACTAGAAATATATGGACTGAAAATCTTCCACACAGAGAAGTTTCTTACACTGTTTTGTTTCATTTAATAACAGTACTTTGTGATTTTTGTCTAAAATATGCCATATCAGTTGTGGCTGTGGTGGTGCAGCGGTTAGCATTGTTGCCTCACAGCAAGAGGTTCTTTCATTCGATTCTCAGCTGGAGCGCCTTCTGTGTGGAGTCTGCATATCCTCCCCATGCCCGAGTGATGTGTAAAGACATGCAGGTAGGTGCATGCGTGAATGGGTGTGCCTTCTTTGAAGGTCGGGCATCGGACTGGCAACCTGGCACTGAAAAAATCCACTGCCAATCATTAGCGGACCGGAGTTCCGCCATGGCGATCCCTAAGCGGGAAAAGCTGAAAGACTAAGACTAAGATCTTTTATAAGACATTGGAAGTTACCTTGGAGATTTTTAAAAGCATTGAAATGTTTACTTCTATGATTATATGTTTGACATTTATGGCAAAGTAAATTCAGCTGCACTTATGTACCTTTCAAGGTAAGATGTAGCACTTAAAAACAAATGAATTAACTATACTAATCAAAATTTATCAAGCTTATTTTTAAAGATTTCACTGCATATGGCATCATAGTAAAATAATGTATGGCTCTTTCAACTACTTTGAGAGCTATTTTTTTTCTGTCTTTCTCTGATTTATGAGGTCCAATTCCAAAAGATTTGCTCTCAGTGTGAGTGACCACTACATTTGGAATCTGGACCCATTGTAAACCTCTTCATAGATGGCTTTACACTGAAGTAATTAATTTATACTTAGAGCAACTCTTTTTGAATCTGTCCCTTGCTTTATTGATAAGTAACATACTTTTGGAATGCATGGACTGGTCATGATGTTTTTCAGAAGTGAATGCACAATGCTTGATTCACCTTTTTAATGTTTTCATTTGACTTTCAGATATGTAACCTTCTGGTTGCCAGCACAGCACGACCAGACTAATCAGATGCTGGATGAGACAGGATGTCATGTAGATACTATAAATGAAAACATGAATGACACTTCAGTCTACAGACAGAATGCTTGGAATTCAGAAAGTATCATGGCTAAGGGGGAAAACGTATTAGTTGCAGAGCAGAAGTATTTTGATACATATTAGATAATGCTGTGGAATTGTATACACTGATGAGTATTTATAATGACGTTTGTTCTCTGCACACATATGCTGAACATACTGGAGATGATTTATGGAGGCACAGTTATTTATTTATTCTCTTTTTGACCGGGTTATTCCCACTAGGCTAATGGCCTCTTTTAATGGAGACATGAGGTGGTATTTAGACTAATAGGGGAAACTTAGCTAGAGCAATGGGGAACTTTCCCCTACTCTTTTCAACAGGTGCAGCTGGATCTTTTACATCCACCTGAGCTACTACCAACTCAAGTAGATGGGGCCTCAGTTTAATATCTCATCCAAAGAGCAATGTGTTTTCATTGAACAGCAGGTTAAAGAAAACAAATTAATTTCTACAATAATGAGCCTGTCTACTAGGAATTATTCATCTAGTATGCTAAGAAAACCCACTAGCCACAACTGTCTTTCACAGTAAGTGTTAGGCAATCAGTCTGCTGACTGTTACAAACCAAGTTCCCTCCAGCCTCAAGAAGGGCAGTACAAGACAGATGGCAGAATTTGAAACCAGCCTACCAATTATCTGAATGCTACTCTGCTTGATATATACTGGAAGTTTGTTCCAGAGGTTGTGTGAACTAATGATTATTTTTTTTCCCCAACAGTTAATTTAACATTTTGGTAATTACTTATCCAATACACAATTACTTATTACTTACATATGCCAATCCAGCATAATTACAGCTAAAACCCAAAGTGACATCAAAACCTGCCGGCCATTAATATTAATGCAGTAAACATGGCTTCGTAATATTAGTCTTCCTCATTTGGAAGATATATTTAAAAAATATAATTTTCTAAAGGCTGCAAAATGAACTTTTTGTTTACACAGAAAAGTGTTTGCATGCATAAAGATGTATGTGAACACTTTTTTGTGTGAAAAGAAAATTTTGTTTTGCACCTTTACACATGATCTTTAAGCACTGACCTTAGCAATCCTCTTGGAATTGAAAGTCTGTAAGGTTCCACACCAACAGAAGCAGGCCAATCAAAACGTGACAAATGTTCCAGCAGAAGATGACCAATCAGAAACAGACACTCCAATCTTCCACTGGAGCTCAAAATCAAGTATCTGACTTATTCAAGTATCTGACGTATGGAAGGCTTTCTCTCAACAAAGGCTGGAATACTGCAGACCCACTGCTAGGAAGCAGATGAAGTCCTTATAGTGCACTGAATCAGTAGAAACACAGATGAAAAGTGTTCTGCATTCTTCTCTTCCTTCTCTGCAGTCTTCAGAGTAGTCCGGCAACGAAGTACAATGAATTGAGCAAATCTTCTTAAATGTAAAATCTGTAATTTTCTGAACCTGCTGATGATGGCCAATCAAATTCTGTCAACAGGCCCGCAGAAGATGGCCCATCAAAAGCAGGCATTCCAATCCTTCACCCGCACCCCTGCTCAAGTTATCTGTTATGTGGAAGACTCTATTCTTACCAAAGGCTGGAACACTGCAAACATGGTTCTAGCAGCAAACAAAAGTTTTTCTAGTGGAGTGATTCAGTAGGAATCCAAATATGAAGGAGTCCTGTATTCTTCTCATCTTCACAGCAGCCCAGCACTGAACTGAGCAAACCACTTGGTATTTCAAGACTCTGCCTCTGTGGAAGCTGGCCATTCAAAATATAGCCAATGCTCATGCATAAACTGCTCAGTCAAAATCTAACATGCTAATCTTTTACTGAAACCTAAACTCAGGTAGCGAGCATGTGGATGTCTCTGCTCTCAGCGAAGGCTGCAGCACAGCAGTCCTTTAGGTAATCCTAATCCCATGTAGCTGTCAGATAAAGCCTCAGTTCTCACCAAAGGCTGGAGCACTGCAGAATAAGTCAGAGGAAGTAGATGAATTCCTTGTGGTGTACTAATAGGTAGGATCCCAGAAAGAAAAGCGCTTTGTAGCTTTCTTGTCTTCAGAGCAACCCAACACAGAGTGCCATGAATTGAACAAACCTGCTATTTCAACCTGGAAGGCTGCATCACTCAAAAGCCAGACATACAAAATGCAGTCATCTGTTAAGAAATGGCAGCTCCATAATGGAATGTTAAGACGTGTAATGCTGAGTCCCAAAACACTGGGAAAAAAGAGGAAAAGCAAATATCCTCCACTTTAAACTTGTTTTTTGTAGGGGCACCCTACTGATAGGAGGCAACCTACCCACCCCCCACCCCCACATTTAAACATACCAATGGAAACATCAGCATAACTTGGAGAAAATGGAATATTCTGAGGAAATGGCAATCTCAAACTTAGTAAATATAAATATTTTCTGCCACTCAGTATCCATATTCTGAGACTCAACATTGTAAGTCTCAGCATTTCAAACAGTTACTGAAGCTAGCTAATCAAGAAACATTCCCCCAAACCTCAATGGAACTTAAGCATGCTTTAGTTGTCATGTGACATCCTCTGCTCTCACTAAAGGCTGCAGTACTGCATACCTGGTCCTAGGAAACAGATTAAGTTCTTGTAATGCATTGGATGAGTAGGAATACAGATGGAAATGGGCTCTGTCGTCTTCTTGTCTTAAAACCAGGCCAGCACTGAAGTTTACTGAGCCGAGCAAACCTTTTGGTATTTAAAGTCTGTACAGCTCTGCACCCACAGAAGCCAGCCATCAAAATACAGCAAATACTCATACAGAAGCTGTTCAATCAAAAGCAGTCACTCAAGTCCTGGCACATGGAAACCTCTGATTTCAACAAAGAATGGAACAATGCAGACCAGGTTGTAGAAGATAGAAAAAAATCCTTGCAGTCAATGTTATGCAGTTTATGAAGGGAGTTTGAGGGATTTAATGAAAGAGTACAGTAGGAAGCAGTTCATAGCCTTAACCTCTTTGTTAAAATACCAGACTCTTAATGCTATTAGTAACAGTAGAGTAATGACTTCCTTGGACTCCAGGCAAAATCACTAGGGACCAGGTCCTTAATACACTCTCTAAGGCCAAGAACACTTTGTCAATGGACCCAGACAATATCTCAGGATGCCTTCTAAATAACATGAAATATGACCTATCATGCCTTGGAATTACTATTTCTCCAAACTAGCTTTGTGCCTCATGAATGGAGAACAGCAACAGTCATCTCTCTGCACAAAGGTGAGTTATCTACAGACCCTGGAAACTACAGAACCATAAGTCTTACTAGTCTCATATGTAAGGCCATGGAAAGAATTATCATGGAAATGATCAATAATGACATAGAAAATCTCCAGATACTAGACCCACCAAATTTGGTTTTGTCAAGGCAGGTCATGCCTACTCAACCTGATGGACTTCTTTGACAAGGTTATCAAAGCAGTGCATGAGGACAAAATGATTCACACTGTCCACCTTGACCTGGCCAAGGCATTTGGCACAATACTTCACTCCAGCATTATTGGCAAATTCAAGAGGTTAGGTATAAATCTCTATGTCACCCAATGGATAGTCACCTGGCTCACAAACAGGACCCAGGAAGTTAGAACTGGGAAGTCCACCTTTACAAAGAGACCAGTCACAAGTGGAGTCCTTCAGGGATTGGTCCTGGGACCACTCCTTTTTGGCATTAAGTTCTCTGAAGTCAAGGCCAATGTCAGTGGCCTCAGGTTGATTACATTTGTAGATGATTGGAAATTAAGAGCTGTCATTGAATCTCACACTGACACAAATGTTCTCCAGGAGGGGCTGACACCGACAAAGAACTGGTGTCAGAGCCATGGACTAAAACTAAATCCCAAGAAATACATAAGTGTATCCTTTGGGAAGTCATCCACCCCTAACACCCCTAAAAGCTGACCCATTAGTCAGGGACTTGGGGATACACATAGACAGTAATCTGGCCTTTGACCATCATGCGTCTTCAGTAGTGAGAAAATCATTCTATGTTGTGCAACTTATAAACAAAGGTATGACATCTAAGTCCAAGGAAGTCATCATTCCACTGTATTTGGCATTCATTAGACCTATCATTGAGTACAATGCCCCCTTTGATATGTTCCTAACCTGGCATACCCAACAACTGGAACATCCACACAGGTTCCTGATCAAAAGAATACAGGGTGTAAGTAACATGTCCTATGTAGACCACCTCAAAGCCCTATACCTGTATTCTGTCTTCTATAGACTTTTGAAGGGAGATCTATGCCTGGCATACAAGGCATTGTCAGACCCCACTCTGATGGACCTTCTGCATATCAAACAGCACCAAAATTACCCATTTTAAAGACTTGAACCTTGCCTGTAATACAGACAGGAGCTGTTGGAGAGACAGGTATGTATCCCAGAGACTATCCCATCACTGGACAGGCTCCCCATCCATGTGAAGCATATTTATTCCCTAGCCTAATTCAAGTGTAACTTGGATAATTATTTTATTTTTATTTATTTATTTATTTATTTATTTAATTCCATTTGTTTACCGGGAGAGTCCCTCTGGGCCAGAGCTAGCCCTTTTTCAGTGGAGGCCCAGGGAGAAAAGCTCCACAGATACAGAATTGTATTAGTGCAAAAGACAATTTGAGGAATACATTTGGTATACATTATCAAATTAAATTCATAAAGTCTATAATAAAAAAATACATACAATACATGAATAGATATATAGGAAATAGCAAGATTAGAGAAATTAGTTTTGACATAGTGAACGTTAATAACACTTTTGTGTTTTTTGCTAGGAGTGGAAGTAGACAATAAACTAAAATTTGACATTCACATATCCATGACCATAAAAAAAGTCCACAAAAAAACTAGGAGCATTATACAGAAATAAACAATTTCTCACCAAAGCAGCAAAGATTTCAATAGCAAATCCCCACCTTATCTCCACCCTACTTTATGCCTCTCCAATATATACCAACCTAAGGCAATGTGATCTAAACAAGCTAGAGACCTGCTACAACAAAATCGCCAAATTCGCCACAGGGGCATCCTACCGTAGTCACCACTGTCTCTCACTTGCTGAAATGGGCTGGCTTGAACTCCCTCACCTCCTTCAGTGGTATCAACTCTCACTCGCCCACAAACTAGTAAACCATCCACTAAATGTCCCATCCCTCCAGAATCTACTCCAACCCCATCGCACCACCAGACCACTAAGATCCAGCAACAAAAATCACTTGCAGATCACTAAAGCCATTAATTCTGCTGGTGAAGCACTATTCTTTTGCGCCATAGCCAAATTATGGAACTCACTCCCACTCACAATTACCTCCATACCATCATGCACCCACTTTAAAACTTTACTAAAAGCTCACCTAAAAACATGCCCTTGCAACTCCCACTCTAATATCATCCAGCCCATCCAACTACTACCTTTCTTTCCACTCCACTAACTACCTTGACTATAGCAAACTCAGATGCTCATAAGCCTAGTACTTATTATACAGCAGGAACTTCTCATTGTTACATTTGTTAATGCCTGTTATGTACTTCACAGATAAAGATTCTAGTTGTCTACTGATGTACTATGTTCTTCATCTGTAAATATGTTGTAAGAAATTTCTATGTTAAATTGTTAATCGCTATGTAATCCAGTGTAACTACTGTCTGTTTATTTTACTGTGGAGCTTTTCTCCCCGGGCCTCCGCTGAAAATGGACCCACATCCAGTCGGACACTCCCGGTCAACAAATTTAAATAAATAAATAAATAAAAATAAATAAATAAGTAAATTTTGGGACTTACAGAGAGAAGGAAGGAGCTACAGGTGAGAAATTGGACGGAGAACAGGAAATTAATCCCTGGTATGGCACCTATGTATCTAATGGACACTGGCAGCCTGTAAATGGTTCATCTCCCAGGCCCTTACTTGTAAATGGTTCATCTCCCAGGCCCTTACTTGTAAATGGTTCATCTCCCAGGCCCTTACTTGTAAATGGTTCATCTCCCAAGCCTATACTTACACTTCTCGAGGGTACCAGAACATTTCAGAGATTTGGAATGCATGGCCAGGCTTAAAAAGGCCCTTGTGCTCATTAGCCTAGTAAACACCTATGAACCTATGCCAACACTGCTTTATTATTCTTATTTTTCCTCCACAGAATCCCATTGTTATTTTTAGCTAGGTCAGAACTGAACTGTGCAGTTAACCATAGGAATTAATTAGTGAAAAATGAATGATTTAGTACTAACAGAGATGGCTGGTACAAGGAAAACCAGAATTGCATGACAGGATGGTCACTGACACTTTCATTTGTGAATGCTCAATTTTAGAAGCATTCTACGCATATTTCCTGTAAAGGATTGGTGTTCCATCCAGCACTGTTTTTTGTGCCTTGTTCCCATCAAGTTATACTAGCTCCTCTGTGACCCTACACTAAGAACTGGCGAATGACCCATTGAATTAATTTCCAAAAATCTAACTCGCATTTTGTTCACAGTCATGAAGTTCAAAGAAGGCTTTCACTGAGGTTAGATTAGCATACTTCTCAAATGACCAAATTTTTGCATAATGTTCAGGTATTTGCCCCATAGTTTAGGTCTGCTCCTCATAAAACATGTGGGTTCCTGGTAAATCATGGAGGATTGAAGTCACTAAATAATTATACACATTTCAGTTTCAGACTTTATATTGTTCAGAAAATGTGTGCTACCACAAAACTTGTTATTCCTACAACTTTCTAAGTTTGTAAGAGCAATATTTAAAATCAGCTACTATTTTGGTGCCTTGTCCCAAATTAGTTTAGGCTTTGTCCAGATATCTTATGCTAAGAGTTTGAGAGTTATGCATATTAACTATTTGAAAAGTGCACTCATTTTAAAGGTGACAGAATACCTGTTATACCATTTGCATTCTTTATAGCTTGTTACCTGCCTAAATTTGATAACAATGTGTGTGTTTAGAATGAGTGAATATGCCTTCTAAATGTACGTTATCATTAAAAAGGTGTAATTTTTAAGATTTCATCAGTTCAAAAGGCTGGCATTCTAATATTAAACTGAAAGTGGAAAATAAGTGACTATAACGTATTTCAGCTAACACTGTATGGCGAAGGTGTTGGCAAGAATGTAGTATAATAATAGGGGTGGGAGTATCAAACATATTATTTGTGTTTGTGACAAAATGAGATGCATTGTGCAGAAAAGTCAGGTGTTAGCAAAGGAAGAATCACATCTGATGTTTGTAAAGAGGTAAGCCATCATAGCTTTAATGTCAGTCAGTGAGACTTCAGGTACCTGTTACTACACAATGAGAAGTTACTGCAAATAAAACTCATACTGTATAAAGAAATAATTCTGAGCACACTTCAGACCCACAGGCACAAAGTGGTATCCTTGCACATAACAAAACAACATAAATCCCACCTCCTCGTAAGGTTCTATGCTATAAAGGGGTTAGCAGTACATTGGTTTTATTCCAGTATGAAGATGTTTTTTCCTCAGTTGTAATTTATGAAACCCAAACCAGTCATTATGGCATTAAAATAGTCGATAGCTTGTTCTTGTGGAAAATCAAAACTCTTTCACACTACCACATCGTTCTAAAAACAAATTAGCTGAGGAATTTGATAACCTTTCAACCCAGACCCCTAAGGGAAAATAGCCATATGTACAGTGAAAAAGAAAGGCAAAAAGAACAAGATACATAATCATTTGTTAACTTTGTCATAACTACGTACTTTCATCTCTACCTTGAGCTTCATCAGTATAAAGAATGTCACCATCAAGTAAACAAATCCTTCCTACCCCTGTTTAAGTGCAGCAGTTGAGACGGCATTCTCTCCAAGATAGTCATCACAATAATGGCAGTGAAATCAGAGAACTAAAAGCATGGAAATGGATACTGGTTTTATTTTCTTTAATAAAATGTCCTACTGTCCTAATGGAAAGTGCATGAATACATCATTAAAGATTAAAATAATGTAAGCTGGTTACTGGCATTTAAAAATACTTAATTCTTATTTGATTTGGATCTTCCAGAAGTTAATATTCATTTATGCGTATCATTCTTAAAATGCATACAAGTGAACAGAGTTATTTGACATAACTAAAGTTTAATAAATCACCCAACTTAATAACTCAGGGGTATTCAAAATGTAATTGGAAAGTATTCATTTACAGTATGTTTTAACACCTAGATGAACTACCTAGCAAAACAAGACAACAGAAATTTCTGTTCTGTGCATTTTGGTTAATACAAATGTCCAATTTAATGGAAACATTCTAATTTTATTTAAATCTTTATAGCCACTGCCAGTAATAATATAAGTAAATTAACATGTCTATTTCCAGATCATACCTGGATGAGTATCACAGTACTTAAAAAAATACATCCAAAAAATGAATCACACAGAAGATGAGGGCTTTATTAGTCAATTTTACAGTACAGAGAAGTTATGCATAATATAAAATATGTATACAGTCAGTTTGCTGGGCCCCAGTTTTATAATGGTGTTAAGACAATGCTGATCAGAGAACAACAGTGGTTTAAGGAAGCAAGTCTGCTATATCTGTAGGGTAGCAGAGGACAAAGCTCAGCACCGGGGCAAGGTAAAGGCAGCATAAGACAGATCAAATCATGTAACTGATTTCAAGTCAGGAAGGATTTTTTGAGTGGTAAAATGGTAAAAGAAATATTAGAGTAAAGATTATATGGAACAGGAAAAAGAAAAGAATGGAGTTATTTTAAACTGGTTTGCAGCAGAAGCAGGTCCATGGTTTACTTAGAAATTCTTGTACTGCAGTTTTAAATGCATGATGGTTAGGGTTAAGTCTGCTAATAGTAGGAAGATTGTTCCAGACTTATGCTACTGAAAATGAGTATAAGCTTTTGCAGACATTTTTTGGGTTTATGCAGTGAGAGAAGTTGTTTATCTTCTGGTCATAAAGATTTTGCAGGAGTACAGGTGAGAAAAACTGTGAGTAGAGCTGGAGAGGCAGTGGGTCATAGGTTCATAGGTTGGTACTAGGCTATCGGCCCTAGGGCCTATGCAAGCCTAGCCATAACAATTCCCTGGATATTTCTTCCCACAATATTTACTTCTCTGGAACCCTGTCTAGCAGGGAGACTGACATGATCCCTGGGGTGAATTTCCTATCTCCCATCCAATCATCAAGGTTCCTTTTGAAGAGGGCCAAGGAGGCGCTCTGCTTGGCATGTATGGGCAGTTTATTCCAGAGTATGGGGAGTCTCTGGGTCAGGAACCTATCCCTCCAGTATGTTTTGTTCATTGTGATGACAAGGTTTAGATCCTTGGAGCGTGTGGCTCTGAGGGATTGAGATTTCTTTAGGTGGAGCATGTCCAACAGCTCAGGGTTTGACATGACCTTGTATGTTAAGCAGAGATTGCCTCTGAGTAGATGATATGCTACAGAGTATAGCTGGAATTTTTTTAGATGGTCAGCATATGGCATCTACTTTAGGCCTGTGATTCTTTTAGTGAGGTATTTCTGTGGCCTTTCCAGCTGTTGCAGATGTCTTGTGAGGTACATACTAAATGGGCCATTATACTCTATAATGGGTCTAATGAGGAATGAGTACACTGGGACAATGACCTCCTTTTTTCTGGATGAAAAGCCCTTAGTGATGAGGTGTGCCACATAGAAGGATTTCCTGACTGTTGTGGCGATGTGGTTATCGAAAGTGAGACCACTGTCCACCTGTGTCCCTGAGTCTCTCATCACACTTTCGATGTTTAGTGTCCTGCCACCTATGAGGTAATTCATGGGTACATGTTTTTTTCCAAAGGGGATAACTATATATTTATTGGCATTAAGCTTGAGCCCATGGCTCTGGCACCAGGTATCTGTTTCTGTAAGGCCCTTTTGTAGAATATCCACATCATTTGGGGATTCAATAATGGCTACCAGTTTGCAGTCATCTGCGAACTTTGTTAGCCAGAGTCCCTTAGTGTTGGCCTGTACTTCAGAGAAGTAGATGCCAAACAAGAGTGGTCCCAGGACTGAAGCTGAGGTACTCCACTTGTCACTTGTCTGGAGCTGGATTTGGAGTCAGCTACTTTTACAGTCTGGGTTTTGTCAGTAAGCCAGTTGGCAACCCATCGAGTGACATAGGGATTTATGCCCAGCTTAGTAAGTTTATCTATGATTCCAGAGTGGGGGATGGTGTCAAAGGCCTTGGCGAGGTCCAGATAGGCTGTGTGGACCGCCTTACCCTCGTCCACAGCTCTGGAGACTGATTCAAAGAAGTCAGTCAGATTCAGGAGACAAGATTGGCCCTTCACAAACCCAAACTGGGTGGGGTCCAGTGTTTGAAGGTTGCCAATGTCTTTGTTTATAAGTTCCATGATAATGCGTTCCATGCCCTTGCAGATCAGGTTTGTCAGACTAATGGGACGGTAGTTCCCGGGATCCAAGGTGGATCCTCCCTTGTGGAGCGCTCTGTAAATAATGTTGTGGACAGCTCGTGGCTGTAGATATGTAAGGAAAGGTAATACAGTGGTGGCTATAATGGGTAGAATTAGTTGCAAATTTAGCTTATTATAACAGGATTCAAGTTTTGATTTAAGTGGGATTTGAAGGTTGGTGAAAATGGAAGCTTTATTATCGGATAGTGTGAGCCTGATTGATGTATTTAGATAAGGTTTATGCCCATAGAGTCCCAAGTTTTTGATGTGCTTTTTTAATGTTTTTCTGGATGTGGAGATGAAATTTCAAATAGTCAGCAATTGCCATAACTAGGAGTCTGATGCCTGGAACAACTTCAATTAAAGTGTGTTTTGGGAGTGGATTGGAAAAAAAAATATATATATATATATATATATATATATATATATATATATGGGTCTAGGACACATGCTCGACTAGCATATGTCCGAATCACAAAACATTGAACACACATACACAAAAGCGCTTAACATCGAAAAGCGCTTCCGTGTATGTGTAGTTCAAAAAAAAATCTACATTTCTGTGCTCCCCATACCCCCCAACTTTATTATTCTCACTCCGAGATCACACTACAGTGGGGAAAGGGGAATTTTCCCTTACCCACACTGTAGTCCGATCTACGAAACAGGCACACATACATGGAAGCGCTTGTCGATGTTAAGCACTTTCGTGTATGTGTGTTCGATGTTTTGTGATTCGGACATATGCTAGTCGAGTATATATATATATATATATATATATATATATATATATATATATATATATATACATACACACACATAGCTTTTGGAGGTAAAGAGGAGTTTGGTCTTTCTGGGATTGATTAACAGTTGAGATGCATTAAGCCATGTTTCTAAACAGAAGAAGGCTTCCTAGGTCATTGGCTGAATGTGAGACAGACTGTTTGAGGAGCAAATAATAGTACACTCATCCATATTGAATTAGAGAGCTTTAACCGGAAAATATAATGGAGATTATTGATAAAGATGTACAAATGGAGAGGTCCAAGTATAGAGCCTTGGGGGACACCAGTAATTGTTGGCAGGTAGGGTGAGAGGTTAAGTAGCTAGAAAACCAGCTGACAGAGAACAAATTGAGGTTAGTGAAGATATTAAGGAGTTTTTTTTTTTTGGTGAGAGGCAGTATGAAAAGCTGTTGAGACATCTATGAATTGTGAGGAAATAATTTTGCCAGAATCTCTATTTCTGTTTATTTATTTATTATTTTTATTTTATTTTACATTTGTTTACCAGGAAAGTCCGACTGGACACAGGTCCTCTGTTAGTGGAGGCCTGGGGAGAAAAGCTCCAGTTACTGACAAATTAAATTTTAACAAAAGTATAAATAGATACAGAAGTATCAATTATAGACATAACAGAAGTTAACAAACATGTAAGCATTGCTGCATTGATAGCAAATAACAGATACTTCATGGTGGAGAATCCAATTCTTTAGTTAGAATCATTCATTTTATACATCATAATGAGTAAATTTAAATGATACAGAAGGCTGTTTTCCTAAAGATGTTAATAGTAGCTGTGAGATTTTTTTTCAAGGACAAGGAGACTAAGGGAGGTCTGTCCAGGAGAGCTGCAAGAGCATAGCCAGGTGTCTGTTAAGTGTGACTTAAGGAGCTTTAAGGTTTTCTGCTGAGCTGGAGCTGGGTTTTAACTTAGTTAAGAATTATTTATGTGATTTGTAGAGACTGGTTGCACAGAAACTTTTAGAGAATTTCTGCTAGGATGTGCAGTGGTAGCTGTTGAAAGAGAGCATGGAGGTGAAGATGAACATATGTTGGGAGAATGCTGATGTAAAGCCATGTGTGAGATGGATTTTAAAGAGGGTAAATTAGTTATACTATCAATGAAATGTGAATGAAAGACATTGTCCTGTTCGATTCTCAGCCAAAGCATCTTCTGTGGAGACATGCGTGAATGGGCGTACCTTCGTTGAAGGTTGTGCGTCAGAGCTGGCAACTCAGCACGTAAAAATCTACTGCCAATCATTAGCGGACCGGAGTTCCGCTGTGGTGACCACTAACCGGGAAAAGCCAAAAGACACAACAAAGTCTGAAAAGGTGATTTATCTGGACGTTGTTTAGGGCTGGTTTTAATTCCAGGATTGATTAGTGCACTAATGGTTTTCTGGAATTTCTTAGAGTTATTTTTGTTGACAGCTTGATGTTTGGTGTAGAAGTATTTTTTCTCTTTGGTAACCTGTTTTTTTCTTGATCCTTGTGAGATATCTTTAACATATCTAGTTGATGTTGTTATGAGTTGGGAAAAGCAATAGAGATTTATGCTGCTTCTTTGGAAATCTGGTACCAGGTTTACCCAGTCTGTATTGCTATCGCCTAGAATAATGGTTTTATTTGAAATTGAGTGGGTATCCAAGATAGGATATCTTCAAGGACTGGAATATTATGCTATAGCCAGGAGGTACAATTTTGGAGTCCATTATATTGGGTTTAAGCCATGTTTCTGTTGTTGCTAAGATATCTGGAGTTTGTTGTACTATCCAGATTTGGAAATCAGCTATTTTATTGCAGATACTTGTTTTTTTTTTTTTTGTTTGAGATATGGTAGTTGGTGGAAGAGAAGGACCTGGGTTAGGGTATATGTCCATAGAGAGGCATAAGAGAGAAGTGAGTAGAGAGCTAACTTGAAGATGTAAGAGTCCTGGAATTATTTTATCAGAGTTTGATTTTTGAGGAGTTTATATTGCTAATACTGAATAAGTTATTTGAGATGTCAGAGCAAATTGAAGCATATTTGGAAATAGGTGAAGAGGTAGTAACAGTACTTTGTATGTACCTCATAGTGGCTTTTTGATGAATGCTAAATGTGAGAGGATAGAAAGGAATAGCAGGAACATTAATGAACAAGGAAAGTTCTTTGCGAGTGGGACATTGTAACTCAAAATTAGGCTGGAAAGAGTTGAATGCATAGATAAAGTACAAGCACTTGATTAGGAAAGAAATAAAATAAGAAAAGAGTATGAATAGTTACAAGGAGGATGGGTAGGTATGGGGTGGAGTTATAGACAGGGTGTAAGACAAATGTTAGGATAGATGAAAAAAGTATGAGCAATCAAGCAAGGAAGGTTTAACTGTAGGAGTAGAGGGAGTGGGCGGGAACTGGGAGTAGGGTAGGAGAGTGGAGTGATCTCACACGTAATAAGGGTGAACAGAGCAGGTTACACCAGGCCACAAAAGTGAGTACAAAGAAAACCAATCAGGTTTTGAGTATACTTAGTATATATCTTACTGTTGTATCAGTTGCTATTATAATCTGTATGAGACTGAAGAACCATAATAACATAAGAGGAGGACGATAATTTTTTCTAACCTAGGCTATATTGTCAGCTAGGCAATACTATTTTTATGGCCTTAGTATACTGTAAGACTTTAAAAAATAGCTAGAAGTTCTTGACTGGGAGTGAAAGCTGATTAAAAGACTTAAGTCTGAAATGCACAGCAGCGAAGGAATGAACAGGTTGCAAAGGAGACATGCTATACTTTAAAATCTAAACACGGAATACTTGAGTATTGGGGTTTGTACTATTAAATAAGTCTATCTGTATACAGCAGAATGGTTCTGTCATGGATGCAGTAGAATGCAGTCTGTTGCATTAACAATACAATCTGCAGCAGTAATCAGCACAACGGTTTAATCACCTGATTATTGTATCAGCCAGTAAACTCTGTAAAGGTGTTAGCAATGCATTGCAAATATTGCAGGTGAGTATACCTAGAAATGACTGGCCCTAATATTACTGTACCAAAGATACAAAGGTATTATGAGGAATACCAGGCTAGAATAATGTAAAACGGCTCATGGTATAGTTGTACAGGTACTGAGTGAATCTGTGCAGTGTTGCACACATGTGAGAGAGATTACACAGGTTTGTTCCTGGTAGTGAAAATGTGTGTTGTGGGAAAAAGTGATTGAAAAATAAACTTAGAGCAATTTACTACTATTGCTAGCTCTCACTAACGCAATGCTAGTTAAACAACTATAAGTACCTTAATGAAGGCATTCCAATGCATATCATGATCAGTTTGACTGGAAAAGGGCTTATTAGACTGTTGTAATTGCACAATGTGCAATTACTTCCCAGTGTTATCAGATATAATTACCTCTGTCTGTAAGAGCTACATAGGTTACAACAGAAGCCAAACTAGGAAAAAGTCTTGCAGACAAGGATTAACAACAGGTTTAGATGCAGTTGACAGACTGATTTTGTGTAGTTGCAGAGTTAGCTTATAATGCATCAGATCCGGTGTTTATTTATTTTATTTATTTCCAGTTTGATGACCGGGGAAGTGCACTGGGCCAAGTGAGCCCAGTTTCAGTGGAGCCCCGGCGAGAAAAGCTCCACAATATAAATACAATAAGGAATGTATACATAATAGTAACAAGAGTAGAAATAATCCAAATAACATAGTGAAACACCCAATAATATCACAGTAATATATTAGTAACATAATGAAACATGCAATCACATTGCACGTCATATATATGGTATATATGGTTGCATATAGACTGATGTCAGTAAACAGACAGTTAAAATTCCTAGGTAATAAGCAATAATAGTAGATATAAAGGTGGCTTGGTAATAGAAAGTGTTATTGAGGTAGCAGTGAGGAACTGGAGAGTAAGGGAAGTGGTTAGGGTGGAAGGAAGCAGGTACAGGGTTTAAGTCTTACCTCTTACAGTTGAACATAGGTATTATGAACATTACACATAAAAGCTAAAGTCACCAAACTCAGAAATGGAAACTGCCATAAATAAAACAGAAAAGGTTATCAGTTGAAGGAATGAATGAACAGTCTGCCATTAGTCTTCTCAGGCCACAGTTTCCATGGTTCCAAAAGAAGCTCCATTCTTTAAGAGCTAAGATAACATGCTTCAGTTGTGATTACAGGAGAATTAGGTTTACTGACAAGTTCATAGGTAAATACTAAGCTATCAGTCTGCAGGCTATTACAAGCCTAGCCAATATCCAGAGGTAAGACTTAATCCCTGTACCTTGTATCTATGAGGTAAAGACATTGCCCATTACACCAAACTCCCCCAATTAAATGGAGTGATTAAAAAGTTATTATGACATTTCTGGTGTGTGATTAAAACTGAAAACCTTGAATGCATTCATTTGTTTTCTGTACTTTGCTTTGCCATATTCATTTTATTGGAAAGATTTCAGAGAGAAAAGGTTACAAGCACATATATAAAAATGATAACATACTTGTGCAGCATTATTTATTTATTTAGTTCATTTGTTTATCAGGATAGTACACTCATCACAACAGACCATTTGCATGCACAACCTGGGTGACGAAATTCACAAAAAAATAAAACAGAACCAATTCACAAAAAGTAGATAATCCTACAATTTAAAAATTTTATTATCAGAGTAGAAAAATAAACATGAATTAATTTTAGTAGTAAATATGAAATGGAAGCAGCAGGTGAGAACAGCGGGTCAAAGTAGGAGCGATGCAGGTGAGGAGGGATTTAGGTTATGTGTACAGTAAAAAGTACTTGCAGTCAGATTTTTGATGGAGGTGTCTTTTGAGATGAGCTCTGAATGTGGGGAAAGAGGAGCATTCTTTTAGGTGAAGGGGTGAGGGAATTAATTGGAAGAGTTTGCAGAGTTACTTGGATGTGGTTTTATTATTCAGTTTGGCTGCAAAAGGTGGGAAGGCAATTGGTTGAAGTTGTTTGAAAAGACCGTATATAAGAATTATGAAATGGTTATGTAAAGACATTACATTGGTAGAATGGTGCAAACATATACGGTGCTATTCTTGTGTTCTCCACTGTATTCGGTCCTACAAGATTAGTTGTCAGGAATTTGACTGCGAAAACATAAAAGGATATACAACAAAAGAAAATATATCCTTTATACTGTACCTAATTCAATGGCATAAAAAGAACAGGAAACTGGAGAGGAAAGACCAACATAAGGAAGATGGAGATTGGTTATTAAGTGGATATTCACTGTGTAGATTAACAAGCTGTACTACACACAAGGTTCATGGTCACAGTTCTCTGTGATCTGATGTGGGCACTGGATGTGATTTGAGTGCTCTTTAAAAAAGGAAATATACATTTAATTAAAAAAAATACAGGACTACACAGGGAAATGCATCCTCATCACTGTCTCAAGATAAATTTGAGGAAGGCCCAATTACCCAGATGAATAATAATTGTAAGTCTTTTTGCAATGATACAAATAGTTCTAGGTCTGGGAAACATGGCTATGTGACATTTTACTCAAAGACAATGGCCCTTGGTGAACTGATGACATCTTAGAATTATCAAGCAACTCACCCAGCGCTTTAAAAAATGGCTAAAATGAAACCGATTTATAGCCGTTTTGTCCAGTAAAGACATTCGGCATTTGAAAAACTTAAGTGCCTTAATCATGTCCTTTTTTCTGTAAATGAAGTGCTTCACTCTATTGTGAGTGTTAATTTATTGCAAAGTTTGGGTAGTCATTATGTAAGGAAACTCTCCTATTTTTATACTATTTATATTGGTCTTAAACATCCTCAGTGGATTTTCTGATGGTTCTGTTCTTTGCATGGTCTAAATGCAAGTTTTATTAAAACAGAATTAAATTAGATATGGTTTACACACTAAGCACAGCTGCAGTGTACGAGATCTGTAAGATACAGAGTAACAATGCTTAATGTAGTCTTCCCATTTTTTGTGTTTTCTAATCTATCTGCTTTAAGCACTTACTCAAGCTAGGTCAGGTGGCTTATTATATGGCTGTAGAATGTGGCATTATATTCCATAACTATTCTAATCAATGATGTATAGAATTATTATATGATTTCTCCTGATTTACTGGTTATATATTTGAAAGGTCTAAAATGCTGGCTGCAATAATGCCAGTTATACCACTGTCTGGTAGGTGATTACAATATAATTAACAGATAGTCAAATAATGCAAATGTTTCTTCAGGGGATAAGACCTCTGCACCCCGATCTCTAAATATATTACATAAAAGATCGCAACAACCTTGAAAAGAGAATATGAAGCCATCCCCTTAATTTCTGAGTTTGTGAGAAATCACTACTTTATTTAAATAAAAGAGTGCAGAGGCAGAACTGCCATATCAAGAGTGCAGAAGGGTTCAACCTCAAGTAAAAACAATCCTAAAGTGCTTTATAACACTGACCACCATCTGGAAGACCTACATCTGAGTAGGAGGAGTGTTACAGGGCAAACCTTTCTGACTGTGGTTGTACTACAATAAACAAAGGTTTATTTTACTGTCTATAATAATTCCTAGGTCTTTCAATTCATTGTCTTTGTTGCCTTTCCATTAATTCAGTAATCAAAATTCATACTTTTTTAATGAATTTTACAACATCCCTTTTAGTGACACAGAGTAAGAATGTCAATATGTCACCAAGTAATTGATTTTACTTAAGTCATCTTGAAGCTTTCTAGCATTCTTAGTAGAAGTAATTATGCTGTCCTGCATATTTTTCCAATCACAATTCAACACTTTATACTTATTTCCAGGAAAAATAAATGGACATGAGTGTTCCAAACACGTGACCATTAAGGATTCCTTAGATGTGTGAGTATGGTTAGATAGGTCACTTGCTGTTCTCATTTTTTGAGTCTTCCCTTTCAACCAGTTACTTACACATTAAGTTATCTAAACATCAGTGTTAGAATGAACACATTTTTCCTTAGTCTATTTATGGGAAATATAGTCAAATGCTTTTTGCAAGAAAAAAAGCATGAAGTATGAGTGGTCAGTCCCCCCTCCACTCCATTCTCTTTTCATATTGGATACAAATGTGTGGCAGCCCCAAGCCACTCCCTGGTTCAAAGACTTCATCTTAACGAGAATATTTTTAGGGTTAAAGTCAGACCAGCAACTTCTGCAGATAACCCATTTCAGATTGAAAACCCTCCTGGTTCCAACATGGCACTAATATTGTTTTTCTGTCTTCATAAAGTTCTTTATGATCTTCATCATTCCCTCTCATTATTAGGATGGTCATCTATAAGTCCAGTCCAAACTACAAAAGCAACTCCAAGAATATTCCTGGTACTCAAAGCTTTGCTCTCTACAAAACAAAACTTCTTATTAACCCAAATGCAACTAAGTCTATAATTTTTTGGCACCCATCAAAAATTACCAAAAACTCAAACACATTAAGTGGTTCAACTGATTTGAAGTCAATACTTCACTGGAGAAGCATTGTATTTAGTAAGGTAATCTTCCCCTTTTTTGTATTAATATGTTGACAATTTCTTCAGGTGTAATTTGAGCTGGTATAAAAATATACTCAAAGATAGAAAGCATCATATCCAGTGCCATTTAAAGTGGATATAAAAAGTCTATCACCCCTGTTAAAATGCTAGTTTTTTGTGATATAAAAAAAATAGACCACAATAAATAATTTCAAAACTTTTCCCACCTTTAATGTGACCAATAACCTGTACAATTCAATAGAAAAACAAACAAATCTGTTAAGGGAATAAATATATAAAAAAAAAGTACAATAAGCTGGTTGCATAAATGTGCACATCATTAAACTAATACTTTGTTGAAGCAACTTTTGATTTAATTACAGCATTTGGTCTTCTTGGGTACACACCTGCCATCAATTAAAGAGACTCTGATTAACCCCAAATAAAGTTCAGCTGTCCCAGTAGGATTTTCCTGACATTTACTCAGTTGCATGCTACAGCAAAAGCCACGGTTCGCACAGAGCTTACAAAACATCAAAGGGATCTCATTGTTGAAAGGTATCAGTCAGGAGAAGGGTATAAAAAATTTCCACAGCATTGAATATACCATGGAACACAGCGTAGACAGTCATCAAAAAGTGGAGAAAATATGGGGCAACAGTGACATTGCAAAGAACTGAACATTCCCCCAAAATTGATGAAAAGGCAAGATGAAAACTGGTCAGGGAGGCTGCCAAGAGACCTACAGCAAAACTGAAGGAGCTGCAGGAATTTCTGGCAAGTACTGGTTGTGTACTACATGTAACAACAATATCCTGTATTCTCCATATGTCTGAGTTATGGGGTAGGGTTGCAAGACGGAAGCCTTTTCTTACACAGAGAAACATCCAGGCCTGGCTAAAATTTGTAAAACAATACATCAAGTCTCCCAAAAGCATGTGGGAAAATGTGTTATGGTCTGATGAGTCCACGGTTGAACTTTTTGGCCATAATTCCAAAAGGTACATTTGGCACAAAAACAATACTTTGCATCACCAAAAAAAAAATCATCAAATAATCCCTATGGTGAAGCATGGTGGTGGTAGTATCATGCTCTGGGGTTGCTTTTATTCTGATGGAACTGGGGCTTTAGTCAAGGTGGAGGGAATTATTAACAGTTCCAAATACCACAGTTTTGGCCCAAAGCCTTCAGGCGTCTGCTAGAAAGCTGAAGATGAAGAGGAATTTCAACTTTCAACACGGCAATGACCCAGCCAGAGCCCAGACCTAAATCCAATAGAAAATCTGTGGGGTAACCTGAAGAGGGCAGTGCACAAGAGATGTCCTCATAATCAGACAGATTTGGAGTGCTTTTGCAAGAAAGAGTGGGCAAATATTGTCAATTCAAGATGTGCCATGCTGATAGACTCCTACCCAAGTAACCTGAATGCTGTAATTAAATCAAAAGGTGCTTCAACAAAGTATTGGTTTAAGGGTGTGCACAATTATGCAACCAGCTTATTGTACGTTTTTTATTTTTTAAATGTTTCCCCTAACAGATTTGTTTGTTTTGTAATTAAATTGTACAGGTTATAGGTCATATTAAAGATGGGAAAAGTTTTGAAATGATATATTGTGGTCTCATTTTTTTATATCACAAAAACCTGGTATTTTAACAAGTGTGTGTACACTTTTTATATTCACTGTACACTGATCACAACTCATCCACCAGGATGACAGACACTGAATCTCCTACTTATGGCATCAGGTCCTTCATCAGATGTTGAAAGTCAGGCTTCAATGCATTTATATATTTTTTATTGGTCATTTAGCATACTGAGTGACTGTACTCAGATATTCTACATGAAAATGTGTGTTGACTTCCTCAAATTACTGACCTTCATACAAGTTATAATTGTGTCCTATTTATCTTGGACTCTATTGAGTCTGTTATTTATGTTCCTAATCTCTTTCCCTTATAAGCACATTCAAGTCTGTCTGGGGTCTCCGATGAAAAGGGCTTTCAGACCAGCCATCTCAAAAGGTTAAGAAATGAGTCAATAAAGACTGTTATGCAGCAAACTGACTGGCTATATTAATTCTTGTCTATAAACGTGGTATCTAATTCAGATGCAAACTTCAGGCTAGTTAATGCAATGGATGAAGTATAACGTGTTGGATCAGGAATGAATCTTGAGTCGTCAAATAAATCTATGGGAAAATTATGGCCTCTCAGCAAGTACTACCAACACCAAAAAGAAAACAAATATAATATATATATATATATTTTTGGCTTGTGCTTCCATATTCCTTACTACTGCATTCTATCCCTAAGGTTATCACTGACAGTAAAAAGGGGCATACATGTAATTGGCAAATTGCTCTTTGCTGTGTTACCAGCTATTGAATTCTATATTTGACTGGCTCAACAGAGTTTTATTCAGCTAGACAACTAACAAGTCTAGCATGTTTCCAGAAAGAGTAATTATGTCACTGATTAAAAGAGATGATGAGGACCTGACTCTCTAGATCAAGACAAACATGGTTTTGTTAAACATAAATAATATTTCCTACATCTGATTGCTTTCTTTGATCATGTTTTCAGTGAATGGACTGCTGATAATCTGTTCACACTGCAACCTGAATCTAGAAAAGATTTTGACATCATTCTACATAACAGTATTATATACAACCAACACTGCAACAAAAATAAAAATAAAATAAAATAAATAAATAAAATGTAAACTGGATTTACATCTGGTTGTCAAATAGAAAATGAGTGAAACTAGCTAAACTGCCCAATGAGTAAAATATAACCAATGGTGTAAATCACAGGATTCCATCTTTTTTAACACTTTTATTGAATTATCACTTGTGATTCAGGCTAATTTATGTTTATACAAAAGTAATCAAATTTTATTGAATTAACCTTAACAAGCATTATACTTCACATATAGTGTTTGCAACTGGGTGTGTCAGTATGGTCTGTGATGTAGATTGCTTGTGAGTGGGATTGTGTTAGCGTGGTTCATTTTCATTTGTATGGGGGTATGATTGCCTATGTCATAAGTGATGGTTTAATAAAGATGTTTCTTGTTTAAAAAAGGAGGCAGGAATTGAACAATTTGTGTAGTGTTGCTTAAGTTATATGATATGATATATCACAGGATTCCATCTTAGTACCTTTATCTCTCAGGATTTTTATAGCTGGCATTAAAGATTTTATCTTCTTCTCTTTTGGCTGTTCCCATTAGGGGTCACCCCAGTGGATCATCTGTTGCCATTTCTTCCTGTCCTCTGTCACATCAACCACCTGCATGTCCTCTCTCACCACATCCATAAACCTTACCTTAGGCCTTCCTCTTTTCCTCTTACCTGGCAGCTCCATCCTTAGCATCCTTTTCCCAATATGCCCATCATCCCTCCTCAGCCCATGTCCAAACCAATGCAGTCTCGCCTTTCTGACTTTGTCTCCAAACCGTCCAACCTGAGCTGACCCTCTAATATACTGATTCCTAATCCTGTCCATCCTTGTCACACCCAGTGCAAATTTTAACATCTTTAACTCTGCCACTTCCAGCTCTGCAGCTCTGACTCCTGCCTTTTTGTCAATGTCACAATCTCAGGTAAATAAATAATCCAGTCATTGTAATAAAGGTTGATTATGTCCACATTATCACCAAAAGAAAAAAAAATCATATTTCTTGATAATGTGTAGTATAAACAAAGCTAAAAATAGGTTAAATATCAATAGCTTCAAATTTGTAATAGCACCATTTGGCAGGAAAACTGTAGTTTTCACTTTCAGCATTGACAAACTACTTGACATCTGTTTCTCCACTCCTTTCTCTAGTCTTTCACCTTCCCTTTTGTTTTTTACTATAGTTCACCTTTCCTTCTCGGCTCTCATTTTACCCTCAATCCACTGCTTACCTGCACTTACATACTGCACATAGTACATATGTTGTTTTACCATCACATCAAAGTCTACTTCCAGTTATTTCTTTTGCCTTGTACTTATCTAAAACAAATCCAAAATAATGGCAAATGTCACTGATGGTAAAAACTAGCTTAATTTCTTTATGAATATCTTTATTTATCCTCTCTTTTAAGAAGTATGTAGATAATTATGCTGCTTTCTGTTAATTGCAAGTCCAATTTCTGGTTAACACCTCCTACATGCATCAATGCTTTTAACATTATTTTATGTCTGTGACCTTACCTCCCAGCATATAAAAACAAGCCAGAACATTCACAAAATCTGTTTTTGTCCTTACATACAAAGCAAACCAACTAGTTTTTATCTATTTACAGCCCATCCTCTCTAGTTTCCACCACAACTGACAGCTTTCTTTAACTTGCATTTATTTAAATATACCTTTCTCTTCTTCGTTAAGCAAAGCAAGCTTCCTACCATCTTCTTTTCCTGATACACTCTCAACTTCTGTTGTCTGACCTTAAAAGACCCCTCAGTTTTTTTGTCCTTTGTAATCTTCTTCCACCCTTTTCTATTACTCCTAACATTGCAGTGCAATGGAATAAATCAAGGTTGGCCTTCCTAAAATTCCTGACATTAGTTCTTGATATCCCCCACATACACTGAAAGGGTCCCAAAGCAATATACTTCTTGGTCATTATTTTACTGTCTTTTTAGATTCTAATTCCCTAAACACTTAGATGATAATTGTTGCATGTCTTGGTTTACAATTGAAGACGAACATGCGGGGTAGTTCGTTTATATGCTTTATTATATAGAAACACATCAGGATGGATAGCACCAGTACAAAATATAAAGAAACTGATTAACTGAGAGAGTACACAGACATGTATGCTTACATAGGTTCATAGGTGTGTACTAGGCTATTGGCTCTGGAGCCTTTACAAGCCTAGCCCATAGGATTACCCTGGCATCGTGCCACCCAAACTTAATTCCCATTGCCTCTGTCGAGTAGAGCCACTGGAGTGATCCCTGGGTTGAATTTTCTATTTCCCATCCACTCATCAAGATTTCTCTTGAAGAGGGCCAGTGAGGTGCTCTGCTTCACATGTATGGGAAGTCTGTTCCATAGCATCTCAACAGCTTACTACGAAATGGCAGTCTGGTTCACATGTAAGCATACATGTCTTGTACTCTCTCAGTTGATCAAAAAAAAAATTTGATGATAGAACTTCATGCATGTATTAACAGCTTTGTAATTGTTTTTTTCTGTACTATTGTTTGTACTCAACTTTGTTATTATTAACAGCTATGTAAATTTATTTTATTTATTTATTTTATTTATTTTACATTTGTTGACACTAAATACTAAGTACATTACAAAATATTACAAATGTTTATAAGTAACAAATTAGAAAATCATAACATCACACAGAATGCAAGATAGATTCAATGAGCAGTTAATACCATATTAGCAATTTTACATAGAATGTACCTAGGTTTAGTACTGTAAAGGAGAAGAAATAAGACAGATACTAATAGGAAGAGTGAAGGAGAGATGTAGTATGAGAAAGAAAAAGGTTAGCCTGGTGTACTGCAGGAACAAAGCCAATGATTTAGGTAGTACAGTTTAATTTTCTGTTTGAATTGAGGCAGGGATGTAGTCAAAGTTACGTCACAAGGTAAGAGATTCCAGCATTTACCTATAGTGTTAGTGAAAAGAGAACAACCTGCTGTGTTGTTTGCCTTTATTGATTTAGTCATAAGTTTATGTCAGGCAGGTGTAATATGTTGTGAGCTATAGTGAGTTGAATAGCAAGTTTCAAGTTTGTTAAGATTGTTTTCTTGAGGTTGGTATAAATGGGAGAAGCATATAGGAGAGTAGATAGGAGATGGGTTTGAGCACATTTGGTTCTTGTTGCTGGGGTTAGAAAAGGTTTTTTTGTTAACAACCTTGATGGTGTTGTTTATGTGCTGATCGAAGGAAAGATGATTGTCAATGGTTATTCCAAGAAGTTTAGTAGTTGGATGATGATAGTGCCATTATTAGAAGAAATGGTAAAGTTTAAAGGGAGAAGAGGAGGAGTTTAGTTTTTGCATTTAGTAGGAGAAACCGTTTAGAAAACCAAGTTTCTACTTTGTTAAAGGTATTTTGTGTTAAGGAGGTCAGTTCAGTTAGAATCATCTGCATATTGTATGCAGGTAGCAGATGTGATTTTCCCAAATTACTGCTTCTTGTCTGTTGTTAAGGTAAGATTTAAACCAATTTGTGGCTAGTTTATCACAAGGAAGAGATTGAGAATATTGATTGCTTTTGAGAGATCAATGAAAGAGAGAATGGTTGTCTCGATTTTTGTTGATAGTATCTATAAAGGAGAGAAGGGCAGTGGTGGTACTATGATGGGGTCTAAAACCATGCTGGCAGTTTGCTATTATGTTGTGGAGGGAGAGGTGGTGTACCAGTTGCTGGTGAATACATTTTCTCATTATTTTTGCAAGGGGTGAAAGAAGGGCAATTGGTCTAAAGTTGGAAAGGTCAAGGGAGTTTCCACCTTTATGAAGTGGTATAATATAGGAGACTTTCCATATATCAGGGATGGTTCCTTCTTGGATAGTTCTGTTGATGAGTAAGGAAATAGGATAAGCAATTTCTTTTTTTGTGTTGGTGGTCAGCCATTTCTGGTGCATGAGAATCAAGTATAGATAGGAATGTGGAATTAAAGAATAATACTGCTTCTTCTAGGGGAGTGATTTTAAGCAATTCCAATTACATGCACAAAGGTCTATGTTAAAGTGTTTGACTGATGTATTTGGGAGGTTAACAAATTCTGATTTTGTCTAGAAATGTGATGTCATCAGGCATAATACCTACCTTAAAATGTGTCTTAACTTTATTAGTTAGTATCCAGTCTAATATACTCTCTTTCTTACTGGGTTTATTGACTCTTGTAGTTAGATACAAACAAATAATGTAAATAGATTTTTGGGGTTAAGTTGATGTCTCCATCTAGTAGAGTAGGATTAATAAGTTTTGTTAAGTAGTTCTTATTTAGAATTGTTAATTTAGATAGGTGATAACTAGGGGTGGAATTAACATTAGCATCATTTAGTAATTGGGAAAGTCTGTAGTTTAAAGCAGTAGGTAGATAAGAAAGGATATTAATTAAGGCTGGAGTGGAAGGAAAAAGGTAATAGAAGATGTATGGTCTTGGGGCAGAGATAGAGTAGGAAGGGATGTACTAAGGCTGTATAGCCAGGAGACAATCAGAAAAGCAGGTGAGACTATAAGATAGGAACCAGATAAAGAGTACTGAGGATTTAGGAGGAGATGAGTGAGGTGTAATGGAAGAGAGTAGGGCAGGTTACTGGAGAGATATCAGCACAGGTGGTAAGCTGGACAAGATTCAGTAGGGATGGTGCTATTTTTCAGTTCCTTGACTGTAGATCAATATGGGAGGTAGGCAGATTTTCAGTCACTGTAGTCAGGGCCAGGATGATCCAACAGCAGTAGGGCTTAAAGCTGGACAAGATTCAGTAGGGATGGTGCTATTAACTTTTTCAGTTCCTTGACTGTAGATCAATATGGGAGGTAGGCAGATTTTCAGTCACTGTAGTCAGGGCCAGGATGATCCAACAGCAGTAGGGCTTAAAGCTGGACAATCCTTCAACTATGTTAGTACTATACTTCTGCATGCAATCAATGTACTATTATGCAATTTTCTGGAGCTTTCCTCCTCGGGTCTCCACTGAAAATGGGCCAAAAGCCCAGTTGGACTAACCCGGTTAACAAAAGACAATAAATAAATAAAATAAATAATAAATAAATGTGCTCAGTATTTATACACTTGTGCAAGCCCATGGAAAGCTTCTTAAAGGTATACATACATACTGATCTACATCCCCCCTCTTTAATGAATTGCCCACAATAAAATGACACTTGAATAAGACATGCAATTATACAGACATTGAGAAATAAACACAAAGTTCATGTCCAAGTTGCCAAATATCTGGAACATGCTCTGGAAATGTGATGTGATTTAGTGAGATAGCAATTAGGACTGGGTTTAGCAACAGGAACAGTCATTGGTGAACAAACATCTTCAGGAGTTTCAGGATTCTTCTCAGGAACATGGATATTTACTGGAACGTCCTCTGGAAGTGGAACTCTGGATAACTTACTCTGAGATTTAGAGTCTTTCTCGCAGGTATGATCCTGAAATACAGGCTTGGATAACGGGACCAAATGTTTCAAATTCTGCCTAAATTCTTCTCCTTGTGATTCCACAATGTATGATCTTGGCTCTGGACATACACTTTTCATGACACCAATCCGATCAAAACCTTTGGACGACTGCATCCTCACTATCTCCCTTTCTTATAATGGATTGAGCGGTTTGCTGTTCTTATCATAATAGGACTTCTGAGATAAGCACTTCTTCAACAGATGGGCTTTCAGTGATCTGTTTTTCTTGGCACATGGAACCAATAGATTACTGCTGATTGGTAGTGTGGTTCTGATCTGTCTCGACATTAGTCTCTATGCAGGTGAACCAAGATATTTATCACAAGAAATATTTCTGAGATTCAAGAAAACATCACTATTGTCTCGTTTCAACTTCTCTAATAATTGTTTCACACTTTGAACTGCACATTCTGCCAAACTATTTGACTGCAGGTACTCAGGGCTACTCATTAAAGTCCCACTCTTCAGCAAATCTTTTGAACTGCTGACTTATAAACTGTGTGCCATTGTCAGAAATAACTTTGTACGGACTGTCATGGACTGCAAATTGACACTTCAACTTAGTAATGACAGTACTGGATGCTAGATTAGGAAGCAGGTCGATCTCTAACCAGTTAGAATAAGAGTCTACTAACACCAAGTAATGTTAACCATTCCATTCGAAAATGTCTGTAGTTACTGTCGACCAAGGTAGTTCAGGAATCTGGTTTAGCTGAAGTGGTTCTTTCTGTTGAGGTGGCTTAGTACTATTACATACAGAACAATATGAAAGTACTCTCTCAATGTCTTGTGACATAGAAGGCCAAAATAATACTCCTCTCACCCTTCTTTTGGTAAAATCAGTTCCTGGGGTGGCAGCGATGCAAGATGGTAATGTACTCTTGTTGCAAGGATTTTGGAGAAAGTACTTTTGGTCATTTCATGATGATACCATTGTCAAACAAAATCTCATCTCTCTAAGGAAAATAAGATTGCACTTCTACTGGTAGACAAGATTGCTTTGACGGCCATCCTCGACTGATACAGTGGTTGAGCTTCTGAAGAAATAGATCTGTGGCTGTATGACTTCTATGCCCATCAAGATATGTGGAAGAAAGATCTCTCACTCCCATGACTTCAAAATCAAGTTTCTCATTTTCATGCGGTTCACTGGTTATTCTGGTGATCTGGATAATGTATCAACAAAATAAAAAAGTTTGCTTTTTATGTACACAAGAATTAAATTATACTTTTGCAATTTCAACATCATGTATTGCAATCTGACAGGAGCTGTATGCATAGGCTTTCTCAAAATAGTGAGTAGAGGTTGGTGATCTGTTTTAATTTGGATAGGTCTGCCATAAATATAATCATGGAACTTCGAACATGCAAACACGATTGCCAAGAGCTCTTTCTCTGTCTGAGCATAGTGCATTTCAGTTTGGGTTAGAGTTCTGGACACATAGGCTACTGGTCTACCCTCTTGAAGAATGACTGCACCAAGACCAAATTTCAAAGCATCACAAGAAAGAGTAACTGGTTTGTGAACATCATAGTATCTGAGAGTTGGTGGACTGGCAATTTTCTGTTTCAAGACATCAAATGTTCTCTGGTGTTGCTCTGACCGTGACAAAGATACATCTTTGCATGTCAGTTCTCTAAGCAGTGCTGAAAGTTGTCATAAGTCTGGAATAAACCTGCCTAGGTAATTAACCATGCCAAGAAAATGATGTAGGGCTTGAACATTGTCTAGAGCTGGCATCTTGAGAATTGCTGTTTGCTTGGAAGGATCTGGTTATAAGCTTGAACTGGTAAATAAATGACCAACATAAGTAATCTAACAGCCTGAACTTGCACTTCTGAAGATTCAGCTTGAGATTCAATTCACATGCTTTTTCCAGAATTTTGTTGAGGTTTCTGTCATGCTCAACTTCACCATTGGCTCCTATTAAAATATCATCTACTACAATACCACATGGATAACCAGAAAAAAAGTGTTCCATAGCATGCAGGAAGTTTTCATTGGCAGAATTTATCCCAAATTGCATTCTCAAAAATCTGCACCTGCCAAAAGGAGCACTGAAAGTGGTTAGCAATGAAGATTTCCAGGCAAGCAAAATTTGCCAAAATGAACTCTTTGTATCCAAAGTAGAAAAAACAGTTGCATTTGGCATAAGAGCAGCGACTTCTTCGACTGTATGCATCAGATGATGAGGTCTTTTCAGTGCTTTGCTCAAATATCATGGATCAATACATATTCTGATGTCATCTGAGATTTTTCTTATGAGCCATGACCATGGAAGTAACCCATTCAGTAGATTTCTCAGCTGGATAAATTATACCTTGCTGTACCATTTTATCTAGCTCTGCTTTGACTCTGTTCTGCATAGCTACTGGAACTTTCTGGGCTGGTCTGACAACTGGGCTGACTTCAGGGTCTAGCTTCATGGAGTACACAACTGGGAGTCCACCTAGTTTGTCTTTGAAAAGATCAGTATAGGCAGAAAAAATAGACTGGACGAAATTAGAACAGTGGTCTTTTAAGCTTACATGGTGAACTTCCTTATTAAATGAAAGTAGTCCCATTTTCAAATAGTCTCTGAGCCCTAATAATGATTATGTCACTGATTAAAAGAGATGATGAGGACCTGACTTTCTAGATCAAGACAAACATGGTTTTGTTAAACATAAATAATGATTGTATATGCCTTTTGACCACGTAAAATTGCAAATCATAGCTGTTCCTAGCAGAGTAACATGAAAGCACTACTGAACCTTCAGTGTGAATTTCTTTACCACCATAAGCAACAAGCTTTGCACACTTTACCAACTCAAGCTTCTCACCAGCACATACTCTACCAAATGTTTCTGCAGACATAACACTGCATTTTGAACCTCTATAGCTCTCCCATTTATCCAAACAGTACAAAATACTTCATTCTTAGCCCATAAATCTACTGCATTGACTGATTCATTAAGCACAGACACACCATCAACATAAAAAGTAGGGTCACAGCTTTCTAACTGATCAAATTGTCTCTTTGAATATTCACTTTTAATAAAAGAATGAGCCTCTTTTGATTTACAAAATCTTTGGAAATTATTCCACTTTTTACATCTGTGGCATTGCTGACCAAAAGCGAAGCACTTTTCTCTTTCAGACACATGATTACCACCACAATTATGACAGTGGACTATGAGGCTAGGTGAGGGAACATGCTTTGAGTTTGCTGACTCACCCTTGTGCTTCACTGAGACTTTGCACACACTGGAATTTGCTAGAAAGCTATGGGGATTACCAGTGACTGTTGCAGGGTTCACAGTTGTTGCCATGTGCTTTGGAATGTTTCTTTTAACCACGTGCTGCATACTATCAACATGAGCACTAGAAGATACTGGAAGCATGTATTACTCATTTGTAAGCATATCTGTGTGCTTTTCTGTAAACTCATATAGCTGACAAATGTCAATGGCCTTTTTCAAACTTAAATCACTGTCTCGAAGCAAAATCTTTCTCACAGCATCATTTTTAATACCACACACAAGTCTGTCTTTTATCAACTCACCCCTTAAATCACCAAATCTGCACATTGTAGCTTTGTTTCGCAAGTCAGTTATATATGCCACACAAGTTTCCCCAGACTTTTGATCCCTTGTGTAAAATAAGTGCCTTTCCATTGTAATATTCATTCGTGGGTTACACATTTCTCTAAATTTACGTTTTAAGCACTCAGGGTCTTCACTTGATTCAGCCAGTACCACTATATGGTCGTTCCCCTTCCCCTGCAAACACAGCAGGTGCATACACAAATGAATGCTCTCTTTCTATGGCTTCTGAACCAACTAAGTTAAGCAGAATAAGTGGCTTTGTGCATGAATCTTTCTCAGAAAATGCAGCTTGTATGAAAATATCATACTCTTGCTCAAATGCTCTCCAATTCTCTGCAATATTACTATCAAAAACAAGTGGAGCTGGTCTACAAAATCCTTCAACCATGTCAACAAAGTATGCCCAAACACAGTGAAAATATAGCCCTTGCACACACAGCCAGTATTTGTAAGAACATTACAATACACAATAAACTCTTTGAAATACTGTACTTTGTGAAATATGCTTTGAAATGGCTGTATTTTTTTCAAAATAGCTGTACTGTAATACTGCACAAACTTGCGAACACTCTGTATACTTCGGATATCTTGAATAGCTTTAATTAATGTGAAAAAGTAGCTCACAGCAAAAATAATGCTGTTGTTTTCCTTATTTTATACATTTTATGTGATTCGGACATTATTTCAGTTATTTTTGTAACTATTTTGAATATTTTTATCAATATGTCACAGTTGCAGACTTTTCATTTAACTAGAAATTTGCATTGAGTATTGAGTGCTTCATTTTATATTCTTCGAGTAAGAAATCATTTAAGTATATTTTGGTACCTGAAATTCATTTCTGACCTGTTTTGCAAGTTGTAAGTGCAGTAGGAATTATCCATTCCTCTATATTTCTTCACCATTAACTGACTGCCATCTGGCCTTGAATCTGGATTTCCAGATCCCATTCTGACACCATGTCACTCATCTTGGTTTACAATTGAAGACAAACAGGCAGGGTAGTTCGTTTATATGCTTTATTATATAGAAACACATCAGGATGAATAGCAGCAGTACAAAATATAAACAAACTGATTAACTGACAGACTACACAGGCATGCATGCTTACATCTTAACAGCCTACTACAAAATGGCAGTCAGGCTCGCACATGCTCAGTTTTTATATGCATGTGCAAGCCCATGGATAGCTTCTAAAAGATATACATACATACCGATCTACAATAATGGAGAACACTGAAATGAAATACTGTCGTTACATGATGGTTGAAGTGTTAAGGCAGGTGTAGTTGTAAACATGCGTGTTGCTGTCATAACATTTTTAAATCACAGTCTAAAAGACAATGTATTTCTCAGTCCATTGTTTTCCATTATGACTCATTTTAATCCCAGAAATATACAGTGCTGAGTGAATGCAGTGAAGATCATCAACGAGGTACTGTTACATAATGTCATTTACAAGTACCTGTCATCCTAACTGAAAATATCAAGTCATAATTCTGAATTGTCTCAGATTTTTGCCTCATATAATTGTTGTATGCCTCTTAAAAAGCTGTCTTTCCACTGAAGTGTACAGTCACTGAACTCATTTGAGTTCCAGACATCTTCAGAAATATGTGTTAATCCATATCCTGTTATTTTGTCAACTGTAACAAGTGAATGACAGCTACATTTAAACTGGCCCCAGTTTGAGCCTTTGCCTCCCATTCTGTTCAGCTTTGCTCCTGATTCTTAAACAAAAGGCTGAAGTGGTATGACAATAGCCAGTGCTGCAAATAACAAAATGCAGTTTTTGGAGGCAAACACAGAAAATTTATCTGAAAAATAACTGGAACAAGACCTGTCCGCAAATGGTCTACGGTACTGTGATCAGTGTACTACCCTGGTAAGTAAACTGGTGATAAAGCAGAGCACTGGACTGAGTATAACTCGCATTCCTATTCATAGATGTGATTTACACTCAGTCAAGTGTTCGTCATTATTGCAACACTTCCTTATTAGTGAGAAGAAAAAAAAGCAGTTCTAATGCTTCCATCTCACTGCTTTCATCATTTACCTTCAAAGTCAGAACTTACATACATACACACACACACACACACACACACACACACACACACACACACACACACACACACACACACACACACAAACACATACACACACATATGTATATATGTGTGTGTATATATGTATGTATATATATATATATATATATATATATATATATATATATATATATATATATATATATATATATATATATATAGTTCTACTTCAAAATGTTGAAAACTCATAACATTTAATTTCAAAACAGCGAGACCGTAAGATCGAAAATTCAAAACATCTAAAACTCATAACATCGAATCTCACAACATCGAAAATTACAAAGCAAATATAAATAACATCCCCTCCATCCATAAAAACAGCAAATGAAAAAACACACTTTTTACTACATTTGCACCCCCAAATGGGGGGGCTCTGCCTCCCTCACCCCCATTAATTAAATATACCAACTCCGAGATCGCACTACAGTGGGAAAAAGTTAATTTCCTAACACCACTGTATCATGATCACCATAAAGAATGTACACATGATGTCTAAATCACTTACCTGTATGGCCTAAAAACACGTACAGAGTGGCATAATAAACACTATATACAGATTAATAGAATAAACTATAACATTTACATGTTTGATGATGTACTACTCAATGTTATACATTTTCGCTGTTGTGAAATTCGATGTTATGAGTTTTCGACGTTTTGAAGTGAAACCATATATATATATATATGTGTGTGTGTGTGTGTGTGTGTGTGTGTGTGTGTGTGTGTGTGTGTACACACATACACACAGACTTAGCAAGGCCTTAAAATGGATCCAAAATACCAGAATTACCATATTTTGCTACAGTCAAATTTCATAAACTTATCAAAGTTGGATCTGAATGCTTGCAGTGATGACAAATCCCTAAGGACCAGTGACAAAACATAAAATGGCAGTCAGCTTTTCATGAGCCAATTCAACCACATGGTGAAATCACATTAATTTTATTATCAGTAATGAAAACTAGCTAAAATGCATTGGGTCTTTGTAACGTTGCTCATGCATGACCCATTGATATATCAGTGGCCTTCACTGCAGGCAGTTATGTCTGGGTGAGTCATCTCTGCCATAATACAATTATGGATATAGTACACATTTCAACTAATTCATACTTTACTATACACACTTGTATCCAGCAGATCTGCATTAATATTCTGCCTACAATTCTCCACAGCTTAACGACCACCTGCAAATAACAAGGTTGGGCACACAAAAAAGGGACCAGCCTATAGTCCAGCCAAGAACTGCACTATACTTTGACCAGGATGAAAAAGGACATAAATGCTCATCTGTTTCTGAGCCTAGTATATGTAGTATCTTGCACCCACTGCAGAGAGTCACAGCAGCCAAAAATCTGAACCATATTCTGGTGATGTTCCACTGGTGCCCAGTTCCTACCCACACTATCAAGGATGAAGATCAGTCAGGATGGGTGATTCTGACTATTGAAGGGATTATATGATCAAGACGAGAGCAGGGTCACACTGCATACATGTCAATGAATTCTGAACATTTTTTCATGCTTTTTGTTAACATTCAGTGTTGGCTTTGCAGTTTTTTAAATTCCTGATTTAGTCTTATGTCATTGTTGTTGACCATCTGAGTAGATGACATCATATTAATCTTACTTAAATTCTGAAGTTCATCAAAACCATTTTTGAAGCAGAAATCCCAGAGGAAAGTGCCAACATTACATGCTAATTATATTGCCCTTGCAACTGAATTACAGTCTGAATGGAGAGGAGTCTGAATGCAAAGATGATTAAATCAGCAAGCAAAGGAGAGTAGTATTGCTGGAATTTAATTCATCCCTAAGTCTCGGTGAGTACCTTCACAAGGTGGACCACCTTTTTACAAAATCTCACCAAGACAACACTGATGTAGACTGTGTTTTATATGGCATATATCATGGGCAGAAGTAGGTTAAAAAATAAAAAAGACGGGTGCACAAGTCCCAGGGTAAAATAATGCCCAGTCCTGGTAGACAGTGTAGTTAGGCCAGGTTCAGAGGGAGTATGCCCCCTGTTGTAGAAGGAAGTAGTTGTCCACAAAAAAACACAAAACCAACAAGGCAGGAAAGAGCCTTAAAGATGACAGAGTGGACTACTCAAGATAAGAAAGAAGTTATGTATTGTTACTGTTATGCAAGAAGTCCAGAGTTTCTAGATAGAAGATGTTCAAAACGAGTAATAGAAAATAAAGGAAAGAAAATACTTACACAAGAAAAACTGTAAAAAAGCTTTAAATGCAAATTTGTGTTCATTAATACAAGAGATTTGTGAAAAGGATTATATAGACCAAGAAACCTTGGGCTTTTTGGAAAAATAAGTGACTGAGGAAGTGCAAAAATATAAAGAACAAAACCTAAAGATTTTTAAAAGGTGTAAAAATGAAACATGGACATGGGAAAGAAAGAAAGAAAGACAGATCTGATATGGTGCAATGTTTATGCAAAGGAGAAAGTGAAACTAATCAGTATAAAAAAGCAGCTCCAAAGGTATTTGAATAGAAATACAGGCAAAGGCACCCAGATATTTAAAATTTCACAGTACAAAAACTAAGATCACAAAGGGAGAACATAGAACAGAATATAAGTAAAGAAGAAGTTAAACAAACAGAAGCTGAAGTTAAGAAATACCTACAAGGTGTAGGATTTAGTGCAGAAAGTCTAACATAGGTTATGTCATGGCATAATGGAACAATGAGTCCCTAAAGTGCAGAGAAATAGGGGGAGCAATAGATATCTGAAGAAGAAATGTGGACATTGGAAAGAAAAAGAGATTTTAATATGTTGCGATTTTTATGCAAAGGAGAAAGCATAACAAATCAATACAAAAAAGCATCACAAATATATTTGAGAATAAATAAAGGCAAATGCATCCAGATTTGGAACATTTTACAATACAAAAAAATAAAAAAACAAAGGGGGAAAGTAGAAAAAACTATTAGGAATGGAGAAGTTAAAGAAACAGAAACTGAAGTTATGGATTACCCATGAAGTAAAGGCTTTAGTGTAAAAAATCCATTTGTGGTAACGTCAAAACATGAAGGAACAATGACTCCTCAAATTAGGGAGAAACAGGTGGAACAAGAAACATCTCATCAGTTGCCACAAGAAGATACTGTAGAGTCTTCAGCAGGAAACTAGGACAGAAGTTCAGTTGGAGTCGCACAGCAAGGGAAGGAGCAGGAAATGGTGGCAACTTTGACACAGTCAGTGTTGTGGAGTGATAGGCCAGTGAGCTCCCATCTGAAAAAGCAATGGATGATGCAGGATACAGCTGAAAAGAATATGTCACAGGAAGATGATCTGGAACTTTCTGTAGAATGCCCCACAGGAAGTGGAGAATAAAGAATGTGCCCTCAGTTTAGAAGAAAAAAGATCTAAGGGAAGTGATGCTTGATTTAATAGAGATGGCTAGACAAATTAAGATGGATGAAAGAAATAGATTATAGAAAGTCAATAAGACCCAAAATGTTAGAAGTCTGATAAAGCAAATGAACACAATAATCAAAACTATTAATGAAATTTATGTGATATAACAGAAGTAAATAGGATATACGGTACTAATGTGCACCTAAATTAACAGATAGTCTCACCACAGAAATACAAGGCAATAAGGGAAAGGAAGGAAAGAAATCAAATGCCATCATGGAAGTATCGAATAGAGAAAACTAGAAAGCAATTAAGACAAGAAGTGCCACCATTAGAAAGTATAGAAGAGGGAACGGATCAACAAAAATACTTAGAAATATATACATAATAAAAGCAATGTGCAGTATTAGAACAGACCAGGGTCTCTTATACACTATTGCAAATAATAAACTAAAGATATCAGCACAAGTAGGAAAACGTAGAAGATATGCAGATAAATATAAAGGAAAAGTACAAAATAAGCAATTCATTGATGACCCAAAAAAGTTTTATAGAAAATTGGGAAGCAAACCAAAAGTAATAGAAACATCACAAAAACAAAAAAAAAATCTACGAAGACCCTGTGAAACATAACAAAGATGCTAAATGGATAGAGACTTAACTTTGGATGATTAAGAAAAAGTAGAAAAACAATAATAGGTTCAAATGTACAGGATATGAAATGGAATGAAGTAATGGCCAGTGAAACTGAAACAAAATTAAGAAAATCTCCTAAGTGGAAAACCCTAGGCTCAGATGCAATACCTAACCTCTTTACATGAAGACTTAGCCCTGAGTAAGAACTACTTATATGCACATCCCAGACAGCAACCTGATTAACAACAGGAAAAACAATACTCCTCCTTAAGAGTGCACCTGCAAGCTATCCTAAATAATACAGATCAATAACTTGCTTTCCAATGACGTATAAACTATATACTGGAACTGATGTTGACATAGTTTATACTCATTAAGAAAAAAACTCAGTCATGGCAATAGAACAGAAGGGTAACAAAAGAAAGTCATATGTTGTTAAATAAAACCATAATGGAGAATTGTAAAAAGGAAAGAATTTATGTATAGAATGAATAGATTACAAAAAAGCAGTTGACAGCAAGATGTGTAAGATACATACTACATTGATCAGTTATATTACAGTGACCATGAAACAGTGGCAAACCATGTTGCTATTAAGCCATGATACAAGACAAATTATTGTCTCAGGATGAAAATTCAAAGTATGTTCCAGGGTAAGTCTTTGCCACCACTGTTTTATCTAGCACTTAACCCATTAAGCTGTCTTCTTAACAGATTAGGTCATGTTTACAGTTTGGCCCCCAGACAACAACAAAGTGCAAGGACTAATCGTCTTTTTGTGCATGATTTAAAACTGTATAGTTCATCAGATGAGGAGCTTAAAGGACAACTGGAAGTGGTCAAAACTTTCTCAGATGATATAAGAATGTCACTTGGTCTTGATAAATATGCAAAATCCACATTTAAAGCAAAGAAGATGCAGCACAAAGAAAATATCTGTCTGGGAAAGGAATGTGATATAAAGGAACTGAGCAGGAGGGAGTGTATAAATATTTGGGAATTGATGTAGGATCGACAATAAAACATGAACTAATGCAAATAAAACTCAGTAAGGAGTATTTTAGAAGACTAAAATGAATGCTGAAAACAGCCCTGACATCTAGGAACAAAGTCCAAGCTATAAACCAGTTTGCTGTTCCTGTTCTAATTTACAGTGTTGGGTGATTGACAGGCCCCAGAAAGTACTGGGTCACTGAGACAGGAAAATAAGAATATCGCTTCATGCTTATCAAATGATACATAAAAATCAGTGCATACCAAGATTACATATTCCTCATTCTGAAGGAAGTATGGGCCTCCTTGAAATTGATTACAGTAATAGATCTGCAATCATAGGACTGCATGCATACTGCTAACCTCACAAGACCCAAACATAGTGAAAGTTTAGAAAGATGAAGAAAACAAATTTAAGATGACTTCCCTGCTTAGTTTAGCAGAAGCATATTGGTGTCAAGCGGGAATGAAAAACAGACCAGTAGACAAAAATCAGGAATTAACAGACTGTGCGGAAGAAAACAAAAGAAAGACTATAAGGAATAGGATTATACGAGAAGGCAAGAAATGTGGAAAAATCATAACTATGCTTGCAAGTACAGAAACCTCCTGGAACAACCTCATGTCTATCAGGATCTGATGTAGGAATGGTTAAGGAGAGGAAAATTTAAACTAAAAGATGAGAGGTTAATATTAGCGGCCAGAGACAGTGGACTACATACATGTTGGGTTACAAAGTCCATTGAACATTTGGGAAAAACAGACAAATGCAGGCTCTGGAAACAGCACATCTTGTTGCTGGGTATGATACACTAATGGCAGATGGCCTGTGTACTGAAAAACATAATAATGTGGCAAGACTGTTGCATTGGGGATTGTGCAAACATTGCAACACTGAAGTAGCTGAGAAGCATTGCAAACATGAGCCACAAAGCATTATAGAGAGTGATGAAGTTTATATAACATGGGATCACCTAGTAGCAGCAGTTCAGAAAATAGATGGGAAAAAACAGAAATAGTAGTCCATGAAAAGAATACAAAAGTAACATTGATCAATGAAAATGCTTTTAAATAAATAGGATAATTCAACTGCTCAAAAAACAGTACTTTTATTGTACAGTTAGAAAGGTACAGACTGTCTCCTCTTCTTGGTGATTATGTGCAGCCTAGGGAGCGACCTCTGAAAGTTGCCCTGTACCAGGGCTCAGTAACTGAAAAGGATCCCTGTGTGTTGGGCTTTGACCTGGTAACTTGTATAGAGATGTTCTATCCCCATATGGCTCCCATTGAAAGGCTAACACTAATAGAACTACCAGCTACTAGTGACTAGCAATGGAAAGCAATACAACCATGACCCTCTACTTTAAAAGACTACACAGGGTTAACAACTGCAAAACTAAATATATTTTCTCTGTTTAAAACACTGAACTAGGTCCATAGCACTGGAAATAAACCTTGTGCTCCTATGAATTATAACAAAAGTACTAAACCTAGCTTAACATACAATCACCCACTATATTGCTATCTAAGGGTAAAATAAAGGTTTGTTACTTACCCCATATGTCTATTTTACACTGCCTGTGTAACTGTAAGTTAAATCTAACCTCAGTCAGTGAGTTACCTACCTGACAAGCACTGAACACAGGTACCTTGAGATTTGGTTCATCCCTGCCCCTTGAGTGTGAAAAGCCTATCAGCAACTTGATTCCCACCCCCTATCTGCCTCAGAACCGAGGTTTCTTATTCTCCTGCTTTAAGCATCATTTTAAAATTTTCAGTACTCCAGGGCCCAGTCGGTCAACTATTCTACAAGCACAGTATGTAATTTCAACTGCGTGGAAGCTATTTCTAACATATATAACCCTTGAAAACTCTGGACCCTTGCACTCTTCTACAAACCCACTTCCTCAAGATTGTAAGAGAGTATGTCTACTTAATTTGATTGTAGTTTATGACCAATTTTACTTTTACCCAGTGTTTTCTTGTGCCCCTCTGCTTTTCACAGCAGCAGCCCCCCATTACTCTGTTACTCTTGCCTCTCTTTGCCCTAGTGCTTTAGCTCAGCCAGTGCTCCCCTCCCTGTATTTTTTCTGCCCAGAACCCTGCCTCTCTGTACTTCTACTCTTGCCTGTACCTCTTCTCTCTGTCCACAACTACAACTTCTTACACTACTGGTTTACTCCCTTCCACCTTTCTATTCCCTTCCCCTTTCTTCTTCTCAACATCTATCCCTTTTCCATCTTTTGTATGCTTCTGTGACCACTCCTCCTTGCTCCTACCTATCTCAAACCTTCTCATCTGCTAGCTTTTTCTGTTACTTTTTCCTTCCTCTCTCTGTGCTCTGAGCTCTATCTGAGCCTCTGTCTCTTTATTTCTCTTTCTGGTTTCTTTTCTCTCCCTCTCTTCTCTGGCTTCTGCTTTGCTACCTTATACATTACTACTTATTACTTTATCCCTTATATCTGGCTCTATCTATCTCTATCTGGCTCTACCTTCTGCTCTATTGTTATATCTATTCTCCTCTTTCTCCTCCTATCTCTCTGTAAATCTGGATCCTGTAATCTCCCTCCATACCCTTACTACTTTACCCTACCCCTCCCTCTTCCCTACCCCTTCACCCTAGAATACCCTTCTTACTCTTTACCTTTTTCCCACTTGCTTCCCATACTCCTCCCTCCTCCCTCCTAGGTCCTCCCTCCCTAGTCCCTCCTTATCCCCTTAAGTTATCCTCATCTTCCCTGCAAGCGACTGTGCTGTGGCTACTGCCTGTGTAATTAGTATCTAGCTAAACTGTATGTATGTATTTATTATTATATTTTGTAATTATTTTTTTCTAACCTGTATCTTTATTAACTTCTTCTTGAATTCTGCAGTATTGACTTCCTTTAGCTCCATTACGAGTAAGCACATGAGTGTTTGCTTTGTAGACTATTTTTTTTATCACTTAAATTGTTCCTTAAATGTTTTCTGATGTTTTTTTTGATGGCTGCCGTTTAAGCTGCTGCCTGGGTTTGTTTAACAGGTTTTTTCCAAGTTGCTTCTAAGTTGTTTCTGTTTTGAACGCTTTAGTTGTGGATGCCTATATTTTCTGACCTGAGCATTATAACTTTAGTGTAAGATGTTCTCTTGTCTAGTGTGGTTGTGGCTGGAAGTTCTTGAGCTGTAAATTGAAGTTGGAATTGCTGATTCTTGCTCCTGATTATTGGATTTGTTTATTTGCTTTGCTTCTTTGCACTGTTTGCTCTGTTTGTTCCTCAACCATGCTGGTCGTGACTACTGGTCCTGACCCTGTTAATCAGCTACAGCCTCAGCCTTATTTTTCACTGATCTGCGCCTTTGAGTCTTCATGTTTTCATGACCTAGCTTTTTATACAGCCACCTAGCTGGTCGTGAACTCCAGCTGTAAGCTGCCTCAGCCTTATTTTTTTGTGTCCCGACAGTTTTCATAGGCTTTGCCTAATTCCAGCTCTTTTTTAGCTCTTTCTTTTTCATAGTGTCTTGTCTGATTAGATGGGTGTTGGTTTATGGTCTTGACTTATAGTTTCCTATTACACTGAGTCTAAGGGGAATACACTGATACTAGTGGTTAATACATAGCTACTAGGAAGACACTGGACCCTATACTATTACATTAACGGGAAATACTAGCATACTATTAGCTGCTACTGACTAGGCTCTTCTGTGCCTACTACTGTTTTAGCAGATACTTCTAGACTATACCTTAATACTGGACTACATACCAGATACTGGCCTTTTGGATACCTCCTTTGAGACTTCTTACATGTACTCATTGCTAGCCTGGCCAGTACCTTTGCTAGGACCTGAAGTGCCTCCTTCTGAGGCTTATTTGTGCTGAGGTTTCATTTTAAAGCGACCCTATTGTTGTGTTTCTGACACTTATTGGCTTTTTCACCATATGGTTAACTCTTCATTACTCCTGCATTGTTACTCTTGGGAACTGTATGTAGGTATTGAAGTGGCCTTTAACCAGTGGCCTCGCTCGGGTCATATTGTTTCCATTATGCTCCTGCACTCTCACTCTTTCTTTTACACTACACTACATGGCACTATGGGTTGCCTTACACCTTATTGCTTTACCTTTCTCCCTTGGACTTTAATGCTTTAGCCTTATGTACTACCTTGCTATTGAATGAAACTATTTCTTTATTTCTTATGCAATGATGCTATTGTATTAACTGTAATGATTTGTAACTGAGTATCTATTTGTTGTGTTTGTTGGTTTCTATGCTGTGTTTTTCCTGCTATTTTATACTTTTTGTTGAGTGTTTTATAATGTGCAGCAGTGTTATTGACTGTATTTGTGTATTTGGTTTGATTATTTATTATATGTGTGCATTTTTATGTACTGCTTTACACTGTACTATTTCTCACTCTCTTTTAACACTGTCACATTCTCCTGTCCTGCCTCACCTGCCTGCCACTTGCCTCTCCTGCACTCTCTTACTCTCTACTTGGGTACTTACTGCCTACTACCCTTACAACCCTGGGAAACTCTGCCACTTTTGAACTTTCTGGGTACTCCTCTTGATTTTAAGAGTATGTCTACTTAATTGAGATTGTAGTTTATGACCAATTTTACCCGTCAAGTTTTGCAGTTTCTATTTTGCTTCTTGCCAGCATTAGCCCCCCCATTACTTTTGCCAGCATTTCCTCTCCTGTACCCTAGTGCTTTTCTGCAGCCTGTGCCCCCCCATTTTACTGTTATCTGCTCCTCTCTGCCCCTCTACCCTGTGACTGCTCTCTGTACTCCTACTCTACTCCCAATAGGTGTCACTCTGCTCTTGTCCACCTCCTTGTCACTCTGGTTTTTGGTACCATATATTCTTTATTCTTTACTCCTTCATATTCTAACTCCTTTTCCTTTTTCCCTTTCCTATGCGTTTCCATCCTCTCCTTTCTCTACTTCCTACCTTCCTCTATCTGCTAGCTTAGCTTTTTCCTTTTATCCTTTAGCTTCCTCTGTACTCTCCCTGTATATTCAGCCTCTTTCTGCTCTCTCTGCTCCCTCCCTTCCCCCACTCCCCCACACCCCCTCCAATTTAACCCACCCACAGGGTCCTCTCTATACTCACCCCCCCCACCCTACACTCTTACCAACCTCCTTAACTTTACCCCTAAACCTTAGCTTTACACCTATCCCTCCTTTCCTCTCTCCTCTACTACTACTGCCCTCTCCTCTCCTCCTACCTTTCCTCTTCCTCTTCCTCTCTTCCCTTTCTACCCTCCCACTCTACACTCTACTCCTTTCTCCTTCTGTATACCTCCTTCCTCCATACCCCATTTCCCCACCCTTCATAACTTCTTTCTATACCCCTTCCTTTTGCTATCTCCCACTCACCTACCCCACCCTTCTTCTCACTCACTACTAACATCTCTTACCACACCACTTCTACCCTTTCTTCCCACTCACCATTTTTATCTACCCATTTCTTAGTTCTTTTCATTCCCTACCTCCCTCTATTCTTCTTTTACCTTCTCCACCTTCTCTCAACACCCACTCTTAACCTCAACCAGACTATATCAATAAAACTTACATCTATCACCCACACTTTACACACCACTTTCCTAAATTAAATACTTCTATCATCCACCATCCCAAATTCAATTCCATAAATCAACTACCTCACCTATACCTTACACCTGATAAAAATGAAACAACTAACCCTTCCTAAAAGCAACATTACCCACAGTAACATTACCCCTACCTACAAGACTCCCTACAATTCACCCCAACCCTGGCCAGTCACAACCTCTCTACCAATCCTCTTCTAACTATCAGTAGCCCTACTCAGTCCTCCCCTACATACTAAGGTAGTATTCACCACTTTCCCCTCTGCAAACTGGGTAAACTATTCACCATGCACTATGATAGTGCACCAGAAACTTATTCCAAGCCTGCTACCAAAGACACTGAGATCATTTCTTAACCTAAAGGACTTATATAAGGTTGATCATTCTAAACGCCATTGATTGGAGACCAAATTCTATTTAAGAACAATCTTTAGCATTCCAGCTCCCAGCCATCTCCCAACAGGAATTTAAAAGCTGAAAATTCTATAATAAAACTTCAATTATCATTCTCAAAAAGCTCTTTGTCTCATCTGCATGTACATATAACCAGCCATCACAATACCCCAGGCTTAAGACTTTAGCAGCTCTGGGTGTAACTACCCCCTAAGAAACACAAATTTGGGTGACTTAACTTAGATATAAACTTTATACTATTAACTAATCCAACTGTCACAACAATCCATATCTAAATACTCATACTCATACCACTACATATACACAAATACTAAATAAACTGAAACAGAAAATCTTACAACTGGATACTCATTGCCTGATGAAGTCAATGTTCACTGTCTAAATTAGATCTTTGCCTGAAACACCTCCTTAAAGAAACCACTGTCTAACCTATATAAAAAGAGCAAAGACTCGAAATCAAAACAACCCAACACTAAATACTGATCACTCCAAACACTTTAAAAGGACTTATTTCAACTAACTCTCAAAAACCTCCTTTACTGGAACTAAAATGAAATCACTTCCTCTTAATAAAAACAAGTCTTTCTTTAAAACTTGGCTCTTCCTTCCCACCCCTGAAATTCCACTAAAAATAAAATTAATCTATTTCCCTGAAGTCTTTTACTATATTCCTTATTTTCCTATTTTTTAAACCATAGAGCTTAATTCCCACTAAGAATAAAGCTAATACCAAAGCATTAATTCATACTAAAAAAAAGAATTTCAAATAGAGCCAAACCTTAGAAATCAAACAAACACAAACATAATTCTGACAACAAAGAAATCTTTGTGAACTTCAAGAAACTCCATTCAAATAAACTAAACACTTCTGCTACCTACAACCTACTAATTGAACAGCTACCCTACTCAGATTAAACGACACCCTAAATAATACTGCCAACGCAAACCTCTTTTACTCTTTGATTCCCCCCAACACTTCCCTCTATAACAACTGAACACCTCTTCAATCTACCTCTAAATAAAACATTTGATCTCCCTGCACCTTCACTCTTCATCCTATCTCTACCTCTTTCAAAAACAAGCTTATTCTCAAATTGAAACCCCTCACCCTCTGCTCATCCTCTCTTCTTACTCATTCTTAGGAACCAGATATTGAGAAATTTAAACCCCTATATCCTTACAATATTGGTAAGAGGGTCAACTACCTACCATACCAGATATAACCTTTAGATCTCATATCATCCCATTCAAATCTGTCCATAACTCTCTATTGACTACACTTAACCAGTCTTATGGAAAGTTTCTCTTTTCACAATATAAACTGAAAATGGACATATATCCAGCTAGACTAGCCCGGTTAACAAATGTAAAATAAAATAAATAAATAAATAAATAAATAACTTGGTTATAAAAAATGACTGTTTTGGCTTAGTATCTAATTAGAACAGAGGTTGTTGCTGCTAATTTTTTAGTATATATAACTTGGTTATACAGAAAACGACTACTTTGGTGTAGTTTACTAAATAGAAAAGAAGTTGCTGCTTCTTGGTCCCAATAAAGCTAAAGGCATTGATGATTACTGTGCATGACCTCCTCGTGTAACCAATAAAACTGGTTATCACTAATACACATTGGTTTAAATGCGACTATCGGTCATATCTAAGACTCCCTTGTTTAAGTTATGCATTTTTAACTACCTTGCATGATTAAGCATGTGTTTACTAAGATTGCCTTGACTTAAGTTATGTATCTCTAGCTACCTAGAGTGATTATGTAAATATTTATTAAGATTGCCTTGATTTAAGTTATGCATTTTTAGCTACCAAGCGTGACTATGTACATGTTCACTAACTGTGTATATAAGTGGTAGGTTTCTTCTGTTGAGCAGAGATCTATCTAATTGTGTACTTTAAATTTAAGTAGTAGCTTAGCACCTATGATCATAAACTATAATTAAAGAGGTAAATTCCCTATCCATTTCATGTTCTGTTCCCCTACCGCTCCCATTGAAAGGCTAACAACACTAATAGAACTACCAGCTACTAGCGATTAGCAACAGAAAGCAATACAGCCCTGACTCTCTACTTTAAAAGACTACACAAGGTTAACAACTGCAAAACTAAATATATTTTCTCTGTTTAAAATGCTGAACTGGGTCCATAGCACTGGAAATAACCCTCGTGCTGCTATAAATTATAACAAAAGTACTAAACCTAGCTTAACATACAGTCGCCCACTATATTGCTATCTAAGGGTAAAATAAAGATTTGTTACTTACCCCATAGGTCTATTTTACACTGCCTGTGTAACTCTAAGTTAAATCTAACTTCAGTCTGTGAGTTATCTACCTTGCAAGCACTGAACACAGGTACCTTGAGATTTGGTTCATCCCCGCTCCGCTCGCCCTCCCTAAATTCCATACCTCCTCCCTCCCAGTATTAAAAGAAAATGAATACTTCTTTACTCCCATCTCATTCAACTCCACTGCCCCTAAATGCTACCAACCAATTAGATCCCATCATGCCACCCCAAAAACCAAACAGTAAAATTCTTACATAAAATACTAAAACTCATACTTAACCTACGCTACAACCTCACAAAACATGGGGACATCCACCCCAACCCTGGCCCAGCCTGCACTGCTGCACCTAGCTCCCACACTAATAATCCTACCAATATTTGTCTGTCTAACAGGCCCCCCCCAACTCATTCGTAACCTGTCATCTAAACATTAGAAGCTTAAATAATAAGGCTCACTACCTGCACACCTTCTTAGCAGTCCATTCCCCAGACATTTATTATTTATTTTATTTTATTTATTTTATTTACATTTGTTGACCGGGAGTGTCCGACTGGATGTAGGTCCATTTTCAGCGGAGGCCCGGGGAGAAAAGCTCCACAGTTAAAATAAACAGACAGTAGTTACATTGGATTACATAGCGATTAACAATATAACATAGCAATTACTTACAACATACTTACAGATGAAGAACATAGTACATCAGTAGACAACTAGAATCTTTATCTGTGAAGTACATAACAGACATTAACAAATGTTACAATAAGAAGTTCTTGCTGTATAATAAGTACTAGGCTTATGAGTGCCTGAGCTTGCTATAATCAAGGTAATTAGTGGAGTGGAAAGAAAGGTAATGGTTGACATATTACGTCTTACTGAAACCTGGCTAAAACCTGCAACTAAAGATAATGAAGTAATTCCCCCTGGGTATCAGATACTTAAACTAGACAGAGCTAACAGGAAAGGTGGTGGGGTCACTGTTCTCTACAAATCTACCCTGACAGTCTCTGCAGATACCCAACAACCACCACAAAATAATAATGCTGAAACTCTGATTACCAAAGTGCAAATTAACAAAAACAAGTGTATATACATTGTCTGTGTCTACATTCCCCCAGGTAAATATTTTAGCACACTAGAAGACATCCTACAATGGTTATCCAGTAACTACCAGCAAGAAACCAGTGTACTTGGTGACTTTAACATTGATTGGAGCTCCTGCTCCTCTAAATCTCCCACTACCCACATTAACCTTTATGGATTTTCACAGGTAATTTCCACTCCCACCAGGCTCAATAAATCTAATAACAAAGAAAGTACCCTAGATTGAATACTTATCAATGGCCATTCCCATTCATACAAGTCTGGGACCATGCCTGATGACCTAAGTAACCACTGATTCACCTATATAATCAACCTCAAAGCCGATAACCCCTGGCTACCCACTTAAAAAAATATAAGAACCAACAAAAACTTTAACCTTGCCAACTTCCAAAATGAGCTCAGAGCATGTAACTGATCTCTCCTAAAATTACTCCCACTAGATGATGCAGTGGAATACTTCAACAACAAATTCTTTACCATTCTCAACTCACATGCCCCTACCCGCTTCATCAGAACCAAAACAAAAACAGCACCTTGGCTCTCTAAAGACACAAAATCTAAAGTTATACTTAGAAATAAAGCATGGGCCACTTGGCGTGCAACAAAAGACCCACAACACCTACTTAGATATAGACAATTAAGGAACAATACCAAAAAATCTATTATCCTAGACAAGAAAAACTTCTATTGTTCACCTGTAACAGATAAACCATAACAAACCCCAAAAGTTCTGGACTGGCCTAAATAAACTACTTCACCCAGGATATACTTCTTCTCCCTCTCCTTCAACCTCTACCCATGAGTCACCTGTAGGCACTGCAAATACCTTCAATAACTTCTTCACAGAAACTATCCGGACCCTGGCCAACCAACTCACTACCACCTCCTCTCTCTTAGACAACGACTCACCTAATACCCCCTTCACCTTTAGCTTTCAACCTGTTCCCATCACTTTAGTCCAAAGTCTTATCAAGAAATTAAAGCCTACCACTCTCGCTGCTGACCTTCTCCCTGCTGAGTATTTGCAAAAGGCTGCAGACGGCATAGACCACGCAATCTCAATCTTGATAAATAGAACCCTATCCCAAGCCTCTATCATCTATATCTGGAAAGTATCCCATGTTATACCTCTACATAAAGGCAGTAGCGCCATAGAACTATCAAACTTCAGACCTATAGCCATTCTATCTCCACTAGCTAAAATAATGGAAAAATGTGTCCATAAGCAACTCATGCACCACCTAATTCAAAATAAGCTGCTGGCTGACTCTCAGCACAGCTTCAGGCCATACCACAGCACCACCTAAGCTCTTCTCTCTTTCACTAATGTCATTAACCATAACCAAAATAACAACCTACTTTCCTCTGCTCTCTTTCTGGATCTATCCAAGGCTTTTGATATGGTTGACCATCAGTTACTCATCCTTACCCTGAAAGCCTTCTATTTAGACTACCACTCTCTCCAGTGGTTTCAGTCCTATCTATCTGGGCATCAACAGGCAGTCCTATGCCAAGATAAACTATCATCTTGTCTACCCATCACCTTAGGAGTCCCACAGGGTTCAATACTAGGACCCCTACTGTTCTCCATGTTTATTAATGACCTTCACACCATCATCTTTAAAGCATCATGTATTCAATATGCAGACAACTCCACGTTGATCTGCTCAGCCACCTCACAAACAGATCTGCAGACTGTAATCCAAAGTACTTTCAATACTGTTAAAAATTGGCTCACTAATCGCTGTCTGTTATTAAACCCTAAAAAAAGAAAGCTGCTCCTGTTCACTCCCACTCATAGGTCCAACCCTCCACCCTTTACCATTATATCAAACAATGGGACCATTATCTCCCCCCTGAAGCCCAAACCAAACTCCTGGGAGTCATAATAGACAATAACCTTACATTTGATGCACATGTTAATCAAACCATAAACAAAAAACTTGGATCCCTTTACAAGCTCAAACCTTTCCTCACTCCTCTTGCTAGAACTGCTACAGCCCATTTTCATCTCCTATCTACACTCCTTTATGCCTCCCATCTTCTCACAAACCTGCGCACAACTGAAATTAACAAATTATCCTGCTGCTATAACCACATCACTAGATTTGCCACTGGCTCAGCCTATAAGATTCACCACTGTCACAACCTAAATCTTCTAGGGTGGCTTGAACTACCTTCCCTACTACAGATTAACCAGCTCATAGTTGTTCATAAAGCACTCTACCACCCTGATAATACACCAGCACTCAAAACTATTGCCAGCCTATATAGTAACCACAGTAAACTTCATTCATCCACTAGACTATTGATCCAAACAGTCAAATCCAAGAACACAGCTGGTGATGCCTTGCTTGCCAACTCGGCAAAACCTGGAACCAACGCCCTGCTGACCTTACTCTCGAATCCTCACTTACACTTTTCAAAGAAAATCTCAAAAAATATTTTAAATCACACTGGCTATGCTCTTGCTCTAATCCTGACTAAAATCATCTCTGTGTCTCAAGAACTTTACCGCAATTGTATTATGTATATTAAATATCCTAATGCAGAATTTCTTAACTCTATCTTCTATACTATTGTTGCACAATAGTAGTATACTCATTTCTGATTTAAAAATTTATATAAACAGTGTGTCTCATGTATTCTATAACTGTCTGTTGTATTGTATATATCACATTACTGTGTGGATCTTTTACTGTCTGGAGCTTTTCTCCCCGAGCCTCCGATGAAAATGGATATGTATCTAGTCGGACTATCCCAGTCAACAAATTGAAATAAATAAATAAATAAAATAAATAAATATTAACAGTCATGTACAAACAAATTTGTCAATGGAACCAGCTACCTGTAAACTGTTTCTCTGAAAATACTAGACCCACGAAACATGTAGCACCAAAACTTCTTTACAAGGGGGCAAAGTCCTCCAGTGAGAAGTTTCAAATCATCAGTTGTACAATACTAAGGTGCCACTGAAGCCAGATCTCTTCCATGATCTTTTGGAAATCTGTGGTATTTGAGGTGCGAGGCAAGAAAGAGCCTGTGAATCATAAATGATTTCTTATGGTTTAGTCAGCCCACCATTTTCTTTCAAAACTGGAATTTCTTCCCCTTTGACTTCTTACCTTTTCTTGCCTCCATGGTAAGGATAGACTTAGTGGGTAAATTTCTACCCAAGTGGTAGTGGGGTGAAATAGCTATTCACTGTCTTTTTGCTTAGCTGAGTTACATCCAGGTAGCTTCTCAACTACTTGTACATATACCGCTTGCTCTATCATGAAGGGAAAATGATAAATATTGTTTTGTCTTTTCGGCTTTTCCTGGTTAGGGTTTGCCACAGTGGAACTTGGGTCTGCTAATGATTGGCAGTAGAATTTTTATGGTGCCGAGTTGCCAGCCCGACGCCCAACCTTCAGTGAAGGCACATCCATTCACACATGTCTTTCTGAGGCTACTCGACCACGGGGAGGACATGCAAACTCCACACAGAAGGCCCTCTAGCTGTGAATTGAACACCACCGCGGCTTTGAAGGGAAAATGATAAATGCATGTCCCAATTTAAGGAGAATGACCCTATCCTTACAAAAGGCTAGGAAAAGCTCTGCAACAGAGCCTGTAGTTTTTCACAGACCAGCCTAGCAGAGGCCAAAACTATCAGCCAAGCCCTTTTCTATGTTAGGTCTTGATGAGCCATCTTTTCTGAGAGTAAACTGAGGAATAACAAGGCCATAATTCCTGTGTCTCCCCAGATATCAGACAGTAATTGTCGTAAGAGCTTACACCAAACACTACACAGAGTATGACACAAGTCACCATGTTCCATGGCATCAGATGCTGCCAAAAGATTGGAGATAGTCAAGACTGGTTAACAAATTTAAGCTCCAACACTCATAAGTGTAAGTTTCAGAACAGTGAGCTTGTGTAAATAGAGACTCTGTATTCTAAGTCCAAGACTGCTGTGTTTTGGTGCATTCCCTTTCCTGCAAGGTATGGCAATCTTTTAATTAGTATATAATAGAGTATAAGGGTATGAGGGTACAGCCCCCTTCCCCCACTGTGAGGGTGCAGTGTGCTTGGCCCTTTAAAAATAAATGTAAAAGAGAACAGCAATTGTCAATATTTGCTTTTCTCTTGGTATCACTGTTTTTTTTCATAATTTGGGGATTTGCAAGTACAGCTCTCAGCATTACAACATTTTGCAACATTAAAACCACAGCTCTCAACCTTCCATCTCCAAAATGAGGAACACCAGCCCTCATAATGTGGAACAAATGGGCAAAATGTGGAACACATGCTAATGGCTTACTAACAACTTCAACTAGGAAGGCCATAGGATGGTTAAAATATTTTGGTTTTACTTATAAAGAAAATATTTTAATGAATTAATATGATTCATTTCTATTTATCATGGATTTCACTTAAAAAAATTCCTAACACTGAATGTGTGACAGAGTCTTCCAATGTGGAACATTGAGGAACTTTGAGGAACATGAACTTTTTAAGACCCCAAATGAGGTACATTCCTCGTAATGAAGTACACTTGAGAGGTATGATTGAAATTGGCTGAATGTAACTACTAATCTCTCAACTATCAAGAAGTCATCAAAACATTCTAACTAGACCAATCTTTGTACTGTGTCCAAATCTAAAATCAGACTGACAAGATCTCTGGGGTCATGAGATGTAACACATGTAAACTCAGGTTTGAGGTGGAGCCATACCTCCCAGTTGTACAGATTTTCACACAATGCCCAGATTTTTGACTCATATTTTTGGTCCGTTTTTCATAAAATTGTGGTTTTCTGGCAAATTAGTGGCACAGCATTAAAGACTGAAGTTATAAAATAATGACAGACATTTGAATTTCAGACTTCATACCCTTTAGAAAATTCACACCAATGCAAAACCTCTTATTCTATCAACTTTTTAAGTTTGTAAGAACAATATTTCAAAATTGTCCCTATTTTGGGGCCTTTATCCCACTTTTATTTATGGCTTTGTCCAGATTTCTTGCTCTAAGAGGTTGAGAGGTATGGGTAGAGCTGATTTGGTGAAGAGATGGCTTCTGGAGGAAAGGAGTAGTAAGTGATTTTTCTTTTAAGAATGCATGAATACACCCCAGTTCTAGAGGTAATTAACTACAATGTAGGGGATCATTGAACTCAGACATTCTAAGCAAAATTTGTCTGGAAAATTAAAGTTCCAGGCTGCAATAGGCTGGGCATAAATTAGATACATGAAGGTTTTTTCACATTTTGAGGATGAAGAAAGTTATTGTACGACAGGCTAGACTGCATCATTTATCATCTATGTGAAAAACAGAGTGCAGATGATTAGCTGCTGCAGAAAACTCAGTGGACAATGCTACTACCTTCTTATATAAACTTTCTGAATGTTGTATCAGATAATGTGGGTCCAGACTAAGCTTATCATCCAACAGGCACAATTTCCAAGTGGCTTCCAGCTTGGGAGCAGAGCTGCACAGCAGACAAAACTGTTAATCAGACCAATTACCCCAAGTTATTATAAGAAAAGTTAAACATGCACTTGAGCTACTCCAGCCAATGCATGAGCCACAGTCCTATTAGAGGGCTGAAATTAACTAATGTAGATAAATAGCAGTGGTTTCAGAAAAGTAATAATCTAAACTGGGCATCAAACTGGCACTGGAAGTGTTTCTAATTTGCTGCAAAGGAACAGATCAATACTAGAAGGCAAAGTAGGGGAAGTGCCTTTTAAGAGACCAAGGTAATGGACTAGGTATGAAACTAGCTTCAGCTCTCGTTTTTACTATCCTAGTATATCATATCTGAGGAGTGTCCATCTGAATGTGTAGCAGAAAAAAAGAAACTGAATCAAATCAGCGTTTTCAATACCATAGAGTTATGGGTCTATATTATAACATTGAAATCTACAAAGATCGAATGCTGTAATATCGACCCCGTAATGTCGAACGCTGAAAACAGCGAAGGTGCAGGACACCGAATTCTTTCCCAGGGAAAGAATTTGGTGGGCTGTTGCTGTGGCTTCGCTGTTTTCAGCATTCAATTTGTTGGAACGTTATGGGCCGGGTTCAGGTAAGTGTGCGATTGTGTGTAGGTTAGGGTTAGGGGGCGGGTTAGGTGAGTTAGGGTTAAGGAGTGGGCCAGGTAAGTGTGCGGTTGTGTGGACGTTAAGGTTAGGGCACAGGTCAGGTAAGTGTGCGATTGTGTGTAGGTTAGAGTTAGGGGGCGGGTTAGGTGAGTTAGGGTTAGGGCGCAGGTCAGGTAAGTGTGCGGTTGTGTGTAGGTTAGGGTTAGGGGGCAGGTTAGGTCAGTTAGGGTTAGGGCGTGGGTGAGGTGAATGTGCGATAGTGATGGACCTTAGGGTTAGGGTTAGGTTAAGGTAAGTGGATAGCTAGTAGTGTATGTAAAGTTTAGTTTAGGTTTAGTTGTAGGATTTTAAGTGTATGTGTGTGGAGTGTTTGTGTTGTGTGTATGTTTCTCGGAATAGCACATTTTTTCCCTGGGAAAAAATTCACTATTCTGACTGTTTGATGTTTTCGGATTTCGGTGTTTAGGGTTCGATATTATAACATTCGATCTTTGTAGATTTCAATGTTATAATATAGACCCAGAGTTATATGGTGAATTCAACTGATTGACAACCCAGGCTTCAAATTTTAATTTAATGGAGTTGGCTTTAGGGTAACATATTCAAACACCGCTCAAATACAGTGGTAGCCACAACCTCATGGGTACATGTGTGTTCACCACAGAGGTCCATTTACATGAATTCATGACTGCCAGCAGTATAACATACAGTTGTGAAATATGAGTGACATCATTGTGAATATACCATCTGACATGAAGTACAATGTGACAAGGTTCTGTATGTTTCTGTCAGTGGTGAGAGGCAGGATGCACACACCATTCTCATTATAATTGCATATTAACTCTCTCCAATAAGAACTACAAAGGCTTAGCTTCCATGATGTGCTCCTTCAATTAGTGATGTATAAGAGAAGGCATGCACATCTTTGCTTCCATAGTATGAAAATATTCTTGCTTGTCTTCAATAATGATTGCTATAGCTTTAGCAAAGTCTCTTATTGCCTTCCTCACTCCTTCCTATGCAAATATGGTTGTTGGTTTTGATGTGATAAATATATAATGTATATATGTGGTAAATATATGTACATATATTGGCTCCCATTGTCATCTGTGATCCATGTCAGGACTCTGTTGTCATCTGATGTAGTGTATTCTCATAGTTATGCTCAATATGAATACTCCTTAAATGTTTGTTTACGGAGCTAAAATACATTTAATAATATCCATTTCTGCTTACATTACTATAGTTTGTATACCCTAGCTCCAGGAAAGAGAAAGAGATAAAGCTAACGATGGCTCACCCATTCTCTGATGGGGGTTGACCTACCTAACATATATTACATACATACATGGGGATTGACCACCTAACATATATTACATACATACATGGGGGTTGACCACCTAACATATATTACATACATACATGGGGGTTGACCACCTAACATATATTACATACATACATGGGGGTTGACCACCTAACATACATTACATACATATATGGGGGTTGACCACCTAACATATCTTACATACATACATGGGGGTTGACCACCTAACATATATTACATACATACATGGTGGTTGACCACCTAACATACATTACATACATACATGGGGGTTGACCACCTAACATATATTACATACATACATGGGGGTTGACCACCTACCATATATTACATACATACATGGGGGTTGACCTACCTAACACATATTACATACATACATGGGGGTTGACCACCTAACATACATTACATACATACATGGGGGTTGACCACCTAACATATATTACATACATACTTGGGGGTTGACCACCTAACATATATTACATACATACATGGGGGTCGACCACCTAACATACATTACATACATACATACATGGTTGACCACCTAACATATATTACATGCATACATGGGGGTTGACCACCTAACATATATTACATACATACATGGGGGTTGACCTCCTAACATATATTACATACATACATGGGGGTTGACCACCTAACATATATTACATACATACATGGGGGTTGACCACCTAACATACATTACATACATATATGGGGGTTGACCACCTAACATATCTTACATACATACATGGGGGTTGACCACCTAACATATATTACATACATACATGGTGGTTGACCACCTAACATACATTACATACATACATGGGGGTTGACCACCTAACATATATTACATACATACATGGGGGTTGACCACCTAACATATATTACATACATACATGGGGGTTGACCTACCTAACACATATTACATACATACATGGGGGTTGACCACCTAACATACATTACATACATACATGGGGGTTGACCACCTAACATATATTACATACATACATGGGGGTTGACCACCTAACATATATTACATACATACATGGGGGTCGACCACCTAACATACATTACATACATACATGGGGGTTGACCACCTAACATATATTACATACATACATGGGGGTTGACCACCTAACATATATTACATACATACATGGGGGTTGACCTCCTAACATATATTACATACATACATGGGGGTTGACCACCTAACATATATTACATACATACATGGGGGTTGACCACCTAACATACATTACATACATACATGGGGGTTGACCACCTAACATACATTACATACATACATTGGTGGCTCCTAAAGGAGTCTAGCCAAATGCATTAGAAACAGCGGACCAGCTATACACAAGAACTGGCAAGCAACACCTGTGCTGTAGCTAGTGTGACACGTTTGGAAACACACAACCACTGTATGGGCCCAGCACTCCAATCCCCAATTCCAAAGAAGGTGAGCCACAACAGATACTGGGACAACAGAGGTTAAAATCCCTGAGCAGAAAATTTCACTGGCTGCCTGGTGGACAGCAATGGAGGAGGAGAAACATTACAATAATGCCCTAACAAACATACCTCCCCTACCGCATAACCTCTAGAAATGTCCTAACTAAGATACCCCCTCCTAATAAATGCACATGATATACAGGGACACAACTGGGTTGGATTGCACAAGTATGCCCAGGTGGTCACTGACATACTGTGAACCCATGAATCTATTTTTGGTAGATAACATAGGAAACGTGTTACAAACTGTAGTATGTACATCTTATGAGGAGGTATTTACACTTAGCATTAAACAAAGTCTAGTTTACCTTTCATTGCATGCTTGACCTACTGTGATTACAAAATTCTTATGTTTGTTTACCTGCACACTAACAAATCTCCCTTTACATCTCATAAATATTAATGCCTACTCTCTGAAAGTGTCTTGTGCTCGACGAAGGAAATAAACCAGGAATGAATGACTTTATATCAATTTCTTCTCTGTTGAAATTAAAGGCTAATAACATTTGAAAAACTCAAACATGTAATTTTGTAAAATGAACACCAGATGGGGGTAGAATATACATGAAGCATAGGTTTAAGGAAATCTTTATTGATACACACACACAGGAAACAAATACATAGTCTTCACATACCTGAGTTTTTAAACCAATTTATTTAAGATATTTTTAATGAGATGTTTTATAATAATTTATTAGTAAATCATTCATGAATGTTTATTATATGTATTTTAATTCAAATTATTTATATAAATAAATGATGTGGAATGATCAAGTTCAGCACAAGACACTTTCAGAGAGTAGGCATTAATATTTATGAGATGTAAAGGGAGATTTGTTAGTTTAAACTGAAGGAGATGTATTTCATTGGATTAACAATTAAACAGGTGACTTAGAGATTATTTAAATGACTTTTTGAGTCAAAAATAGTTGTCTGATGAAGTCCTGTATGTAGGATGAAAACGCATGTATTTATTTTTTCTTGGTGAATAAAAGCGTTAATTTCACTGGCGCTCTGTGATTTTGGTGTTGACACTATAGAGGAGAAGACCGTGGTCCAAGGCGTTCTTTTTGTTTGTTTAGTGTGAAAACCCACTTAAGGGATCTCAGTCTCTTTTACTTCATAAATAGAATATGATGGAGGGATAGTTAATATCACAGGGAATACCTCTTCTGTGGAACTATCTTCCATTGCACATAAAGCAACATACTTCTCTTACTCCATTTAAATGTCATTTAGGTGAATGGATGGGAAACCACAAATTCACCCTGAATTTAACCCTATGTCCCTCGTGGATAGGAGCAGCACTTAAATGTTGCAAGACATCCTTCTTCTGTCTGCCTGTGGTTTGTTTGTATGCAGTATATAAGGACGAAAACCTACCACGGGAGTTTAAGCCTAGAATTCTTAAATCCTCACAAATCAATAGCCTAGTAGGTATCTATAAACCAATGAAGTGCCTTTTATCTGCCGTCATATTCGGTTACTCTTGTTTTAGTTGCATTCAACAAGGTTTCATTTTCAGCATTCAGGGTCAGTCTTGGCACCATCTTCTCTCTCTGCTACTTACTATCCCATACATTAATCATTACATTCCATACCAAAACCAAATACATAATCTTGTAGTATCAAACCATGATGCCTACCCTTCTCTTGGTCTTTGCATGAACCACATTTCATTCTCTTTTCAGTCACAAATCATTCTATCCATCTAACGTACTATGTTCCTACTCCTTTTGGAACTGTTCTTATTCATTATCTTCCATAGTATGGCAACCCACTAGTTCATTTGTATCCTAAACATAACCTCTTAATAAAGTGCTTATACAATTTTATATCCAAGCCAGCATACCTCTCAACTGTATCAAATTCCTCGGTTAATACCGTTTTTTGAGGGCAAAATATTGGGGTGCCATGAATTCCTGAGTGGTCCCTTTAATTTCCGAATTTCCTGTTTTTTTGTTTTTTTTTTTATTTTAAGTTTTTTTTTTTTTTTTTTTACTCCTGACGTCATCATGTGCAGGGCGTGCACGATGACATCAGCTTCTGCATTCAGGCAGTCCACAGGCACAGCACATCTTTCTTCCCTGGCTCCTCCTCCAGGCAAAAAATGTAAACTTTACTTAACAACGGCAGGAAAAACTGTGCTTAACTGTATTACATATTGCCATTACTTTTAATTTACTCTGTCTTTGTGTGTGTGTGTGTGTGTGTGTGTGTGTGTGTGTGTGTGTGTGTGTGTGTGTGTGTGTGTACGTGTGCACGCACATGGCTGCAGGCATTACAAAACGACAGGAGAACTGTGCTTACGCTTTACAAACTGTGCACATACTTGATTAACAGCAGGAGTGTGTGTGTGTGTGTGTGTGTGTGTGTGTGTGTGTGTGTGTGTGTGTGTGTGTGTGTGTGTGCGTGCGCGCGCGGGTGTTAACCATAGTTCTCAACTGTCCAAAGTTAATGTCTTGAATGTTTGACTCATACGTTTGGTCTGTTCCTCTTAAACTTTGTGGTTTTATGGCAAATCAGTGAGATCTGAATTCACTAAATAATGATAGCCATTTAAGTTTCAGTCTTCCTATCTTTGAGGAAATACATGGTAACAAAAAAATTTATTCTAGCAACTTTTCTAATATTATATAAGCAATGTTTAAAATGTGTCCTGATTTTGGGCCTTTGTCCATCCCCCCCAATAAATTTTGGCTTTTTCCAAATTTCTTGTGCTGCATAGTTCTTCAGGGGGAGAGAAGTTTCTTATGCCAAGTCTGGTTGTGTTTGTTGGTAGTAGCCCAACAGGTAGAATACTTGCTTTTGATGCAGAAGGATGTGTGTTCTTCTCCCACAGTATGTAGATGGATTGCAGATACTGTACTGTGTTGTAAGTTTAAAGGGGGTGGATGCTGCAGTCCTGAGAATGTCATCTTTTGGTGAGACACCTAGTAACTATGAACCTGTTATCAGTTTGCCATCCATTCCCTATTGCAATATTACTAGCTTATTTTTTTTATGTAATATAGGCAATTTATTCCTCAAGGGCAACAGGCACTTTATTTGTAGAGGAAACAATGAAATATTAAGTTGTTTCCTAGCAGAGACCTCTTCATTAGTTACAGATCTTACAGAGCTCTTTAATGTGGAATTATTTAGATGACTTTTACTTCTGCAGAAATTGTGCATATTTACTGATACTGGTGGATTGTAGAAGTCTGAGTAGGCTTTTATGATGGAAATGTTCTGAATTGGGTAGTTTTACTGGTTCATGCAGTTTGTTTCATTGCTTACTGGAAAAATGTTCAAAACATACAATAAATTTAAAACCGCTGTAACAAGTGTGCTATATTATACAAGGAATATAATTTCATACAATCAGGAAGGTGCATCAAAGAACACATGTATGTTTCATGTGCAAGGGGCCTATGATTTGAAAATAGCCCAAAGGTAATCTTTATTCGCCACTGGCCAGATGCATTTCCTTTGAATGTAGGTTTCAGTGTTGTTTCAATGAATGTGAGTTTCAAGGGCAGAGAAGTTTTAATGCTAAGTCTATTTTCATTGTGAGACTGTATTGCTTTGTTTAGCAGATGTCTGTTAGTGTCTGTACTATAAAATGTAAAATAAAAGTTTTAAATGAGATCCAAGTAATCATTGCAGAAGTAATGGGACATTGGAATGGCTGCAGAGGAAAGGTTGTGTATGGGGAGCCCCATTCAACCATGATTTTGTGAGGGGGGGAAGGGCAGCAAACTCAAAGACAACCTCGGGTGGCACAAACTCAAGCTATGCCACTGATCAGAATGACTTTTGGAGATCCTAGCAAACTATAATATTCTTTTGCTAAGATTAGAATACATTCCGTACCATTTGTTGTTTCTTGGTATGTTCCACACCATTTGTTGTTTCCAAGATTAGAATATTGCCTACCATTAAATGCCCTACTTTTACCACAAAACCCACATACTGCAAGTCACCAAAAACAAAATCCTAAGGTTCATCATCTTCTCCCTTCCCAGTGAACATCATTGCTACACATTTCAAAAAAAAGGTTACTATTTACTACAGGGTCTGGGGCCATATTTTGGTTGTCTGCTCTTGAATTTGCATTTGAGGTTGGTATCCCACAATTCCACTGGTGTGGATGAGGTTACATAATTATGTATGCAAATTTTATGTTAATCAGTGTACAGATGTGTACCTATTTTTCATGGGCCTTTGTCCAGATTTTTGATGTTTCCAGGTTGAGAGGTAAGCCGAGCAACCTTTTAACTTCATCCTGGTACCCCATGATGTCATCTTTCTTACTCTTCCTTTTCTTCTTTCTGCATGCCTTTCTGCTCTTCATTTTTAAGCAGCCCATCTATGTAAAATTCAGTTTACCTTTATATCATTGATCACACATGATCGACCGGCCACTTAATCGAACCATTTAAGTGAACCAAAAGCGCAAACATTTTTAAATGTCAAAATTATGTCGAAGTTTGACATTTCCAGCCGGGCCACACCTCCACACCAGTGCTACCATGGGTAAAAAAGGGGCGAGGTTTTGCCATTTAGTTATGTGGAATTCAACATTGGAGACATTCGCACTTCAGTATTCACAGAAGCCATTTCGCCCATATTGGGATCGACAATATAAAGGTAAACCGTACAATTCAGCCTGTTGATAATTGTCTGACTAAAAAGCATTCATGTAAAACAAAATGACGAAAATAAACTTTCAGTATATTTGTTTTCTATGGAGGGCTTCATCCCACATGCTTCATAGAGGGTGAAAGCCCCCAGAAACTCCTGCTTATAATGACACTCTGGGTGGAAAATCTTTGATAAATTGTAAAGTACTATCAAACAAAATTTATTTCTGGGAAGTTAGTCAAAACCAAATGATATTCTATCAACTGATCAACCAGATAACTAGATGATAGCCCCCTATTATAGTCTCACACCACTGTAAAATAAGGGTACCATTGCAAGAGTAAGTACCAGGAAGTCTAACATGCATTCTGGTTGTCACATGACCTTTCCTGCCATGCTAGCAAATTTAGTGGATGCACTCAACACTGACTCCACTGCACCATTTTGCCATCACACAGCAGGTCTTTGCTAGATCTGAAAGAACCTGAAAGTCGCATGGTGTCAGCATTGACTTTAATAGGACTTGTGGATTCAGCTTTTGCGGGCCAACAAGCAGAGCTGTCTAAATAATCCTTGGAAATGACTTAAAAGCACATACCTCCTCATTCTACCACTAATGGAACTTAAGCAGTGAACAGATTAAATACAGTTGAAATAAATCTATCTCTAGAATACCACAGGAAATTTGAAAAGTTGAAATTAATAAATCTGCTACAAAAATGGTGAAGAAATGGGGAAAAGTGATGAAACAAGTGAAGCAGAAAAAACTGCGCACAATTGTCAAGTCATTTTCAATAACAAAACCAGCAATGGTTTCAGCAATAAAACAATGAGTATGCAACAACTCATCAAACATGACAAAAATGAAATCTTTCAGACAAACCATCAGCTTATTTCTCAAGTATATTGGAAAACACTGGAAATTCATAACAAATGAGCTGCAACACCATTTCCTCTCAAGTGCAGCTGCTCACCCATCATGGCATTCATTCTCCCGCTTATGCCTTCAGTAACACCAGTTCTATAAGGCAGTTTCGCAAAACACTGGAAATAATACCTCCAGAATTAATTTATCTTCAAAACATTATCTCTTCAGTACTGCAAATGGAATAAGCATAGAAAAGTAAGGAGGTGAGTGTTGCTATTTTTCTTCACTTTACTGGAAATACCTTAAATGTATTTAGTAAGCTCAGGAAATACTAGAGTGCCCATATGGCAAATTAACTTAATATTAATTCCCTTCAGAGATTGGCAGTACCCCAGTTATTCTGACTGTTACTCAAAGTATCCTGAAATCATTATCAAATGTATATGAACTGCACTGTCAAACATAGAGACATTACATAATCATCACTTTCACCCACCTTTTTCCACTCATTATATGGGGTCAGGGTGTTGTCACGCATTCATTCAATTCAAAAGCACTCTATTAATTCTTTTGAAAGTTATGCCTGCCTGTTTATGGCCTTTTATTATGCAATTTATCCATCTCTTAACTGGGCGTCCCATCTCCTACTTCCCATCTCTCTCCCAAATCCATCTACATTTGACTGAGAGAATATATATGTGTGTGTGTGTGTGTGTGTGTGTGTGTGTGTGTGTGTGTGTGTGTGTGTGTGTGTGTGTGTGTGTATATATATATATATATCTACTGTAAATGGTCGAATTCCCACAATCTCGAACTTTATATGGCCGACCCCATATGATTGAGTTTGTGAAAGCTCGACTGGACTCTATGGAGATCTGCATACAGCGCGTAACACGAATATTTCCCGTTACTGCACTGTAGTGCGATCTTGGAGTTGGTATGTTTAAGTAGGGGGGTGTGGAAGGCACAGCCCCCCTGCAAAATACTGATTTTATTAATATTTCTTTTGTTTTTTACCAATTCGGTAAACCGTTTTTCGTGATAATGCACTTTCGCAGTAGTGCAGTTTCGCTCTTATGGGTGTCGATGTTGCTTGTTCGAGATTTTGGGATTTTGAGCAAGCAACATAGACCCACACATATATATATATATATATATATATATATGTATATATATATATAGATCCCTAGCAGTTGATCGAGTTTAGTTTTCAGAAATTCGAAATTCATATGGTTGAGACCATATGATCCAGTTTTTGAAAACTTGAAGCCTTTGAATGGAGCTCTCTGTACATTGAGGATTGGGAAATGTACCCTTTTTTCATTGTAGTGCAATCTCAGAATTGGTATATATAATTTGCAGGGTGTGTGGAGTGGCACAGGGGGTGCAGAGGGCCTGCCCTCCTGCATAAATGTAAAAAAAAGTAGATTTTTGTGGGATTTTTTTTTTTTTATGTTGAGTTTTTGGAAATTCAATCATATGGTCTTATCCATATGAATTTCGAGTTTCTGACAACTCATTCATTTGACATATGTGTGTGTGTGTGTGTGTGTGTGTGTGTGTGTGTGTGTGTGTGTGTGTGTGTGTGTGTATATACATATATATATATATATATATATATATATATATATATATATATATATATAGTTATAGTTGACAGCCAAAACGGGAAAAATTATCATCCATATATCAGTGTCTCTTTATTTTTCTCTCCCCACCCACTGCCACCTCCCAAGGAGGATCGATAAACATACATCCTAAAACTCATAATTTTAATGTGGACCCAAAAAAGTAATACAGACATCTAGGTGTACTGTCATCCTGGCAAGTAGACATTTTTTGTTACGCCTAAGTGCTATATCCAGTGATGTCAGTGAGAATTCTGATTATGTGCTCTGACAGCACTACAGATATCTGTGCATGGTGATACATCACTCTCCCAGCATACAAATAAATCACAGGTCTTTATTCAGAGTTGTTTTGCTACTACCAAATCATGGACCCACCCATAGAAAGCTCAGTCCCCTTTGCAATGTGATAGCCTTTAAGTGCAAGGTGCATCAGATGACACCAGGTTGCCTGTGTAGCATCAGTAGCTAGAGTGTTAAAACGGATCCCCCTGTTGTGAAGACACACACATCTTTGTAGGCAGAAAAGGCAAGGAAAAAAATTGCTTAATGGAAAATAAGGACCATGTTTCAGCTTTGCTTGGACATAGGGATAAGGACCTTCACTATGACGTACGTGACCCATGGTTGATTGGTTGCATGGGAACTGGTGAAGATGATACATGAGGAGGATGGGCATATTATCATAGGTTCCTAGGTAAACACTAGGCTAGCTGGCCTTGGAGGCCATTTTAAGCCTGGCCAATGATGCAAATCAAACCCTCTACCTAGTATCTGTGAGGTAAACACCTTAACCATTATGCCAACCCCCCCCCCAACCCTGATGCTATAATGTACTAATCAATCTCAAAGCTTATTTCCTTTGGGATATAAAACCAATGTCAAAAACATATTTTCATGTGATAATCAATGGTGTGTGTGTGTGTGTGTGTGTATATATATATATATATATATATATATATATATATATATATATATACAACATTTTGCTAATAATTTATTGATCCTTTTTTGGTCAGGTTAATCCCACTAGGCTAGCAGCCTATTTTCAGGGGGATCCAATGTGGCATTTATACTACTAGGTGAAATTTGGCCAGGACATCAGGACACTTCTCCTAATTTTTTCACTGGGCACTGTGGGATCTTCTACATCCACCAGAGCTACTGCTTACTCAAGCAGACAGGACCTCAGTTTAACATCTCATCTGAAAGATGGCATATTTAGGACTGCAGCACCCCCTTATGCAGCATTGCAATGTAAGCAATCGATCAGCCTGGGGAAGAAATAGAACCCACAACCTTGTGCACCAAAGGCAAGAATGCTACCTGTTGCACCACAGGCACTGCTTACTGGCTTGATGTACTGACACTTGCATGTGTTGTCTTCTGCTCTACCTTGAGCCTGGATCATATCGGAAAAAGGTCCTGGGATGACCAGTCTGCCTACTCAGTTAGCAAATTAAAATAAGATCACTACAGTATAGCTCATCAAATTCAGTCATATGCTTCTTAAAGCAATACTTTCATGCTACGGGATTCCTGACATCTCGAATTGTCCAAGGCTTGCAAATAGGGTGTTTTATTTATTCTCAAAATCATGAGAATTCGACCATAAAACAACCAGTCTGAGACATCATCAATCATATTGGCAAAAGGTCTGTCAAAAACATTATGAAAACTGTGTGGTCAGACTAAGGCCTAGATATAACTGAATGCAGAACTACTTCATTGCAGTTAATAGGGCTACCAACTTCTCATCTACTGATGGGGAAGAGAATAATCACAAAATTATTTGCTTCAGCAATCCAGAGCTTATCTAAACAATCTTGTGTCAGTTTGTGATTTACTGTGCAGTTGGCCTTGCAAAAGAAGATTTATTTTGATTTATATTTTATTTTTTCCATTATTTTTCACTGTTCATAGGATCATAGGAGGTCATTAGGCTATAAGCCCTGAAGCCCTTATAAGCCTAGCCAAGTGTTTAGCCAATGTTTAGACAAGTCAGCACCCAAAGCCCCTGTCCAGCAGGGACACGGGTGGAATCCCAGGGGTGTATTTTCTGTTTCCCATCCATTTATCCAAGTTGTGCTTGAAAAGGGATAATGAGGTACTCTGCCTGATGTGGAGAGGGAGTCTATTCCACAGATGGGGGAGTCTCTGGGACATAAATGTGTCCTGCCAGCAAGTCTTATTGATATCATAGCCAGGTTGAGGTCATGCATATGAGTTGCTCAAGTGGAGCTTGACTTGCGGATATGCAGCTGTCCCATCAAGGCGGGGTCTGAGATTGCTTTGTATGCCAGACAGAGGTTACCTCTGAGAAGTCTGTATGAAACTAAATAGAGGTACAGGACTTTTAGCCCATCTGTGAGGGTATATGTGAGGCCCTGGATTCTCTTGGTGAGGAACCTCTGTGGTCTCTCTAATGCATGTGCTTTGTGAGGTACATGCCAAAGGAGGTGTTGTACTCAATAATTGGCCTTATAAGGGAAGAATACAGGGATGTTATGACCTCTTTGTCCCTAGATGAGATACCCTTACTTATGAGGTGGGCCATGTAAAAAGCTTTCTGTACAACGGAAGCAACATGGTGGTCAAAAGTCAGATTGCTATCAACCTGGGTGACAAAATCCCTCACTACAGATTGTATACTTAGGACATTGTTATTAATGTGATAATATGTGGGGACATCACTCTCTCCAAAGGGGATGATGATGCATTTTTTGGCATTCAGCTTAAGGTCATGTTTCTGGCACCAGTCATTTGTTTGGGTGAGACCCTCTTGGAGGATGTCCACATCACTTGGTGAATTGCTGACTGCACCCAGCTTGCAGTCATCTGAAAAACTTGGTCAGCCATAGCTCACTGGTTTTGGCCTGCACCTCAGAGAAGTATATCCCGAATAACAGAGGCTCCAAGACCGATCCCTGGGGTACGCTACTCATTATGGGTCTACTGCTTGCGGTGGCTTCTCCTAATTTGATTGGGTGGGTTCTAACAGTGAGCCAGCTTGTTACCCATCTGGAAACATACGGATTGATGCCTAGTTGAGAGAGTTTATCTACTATGCCCGAGTGGGGAATAGTGTTGAAGGCTTTGCCCAGGTCAAGGTAGGTGGTGTGCACCATCTTCCCCACGTTCATGGATTTGGTGACTGCCTCAAAGAAGTTGACCAGATTTGACAGACATGACCCCCCCCCCCTTGAAAAAGCCAAACTGTGTGGAAGTTGACAATGTCCCTTTTAATGAGGTCCATGATAATCCATTCCATGTCCTTGCAGATCAGGCTGGTTAGGCTGATGGGTCTATAATTTCCTGGATTGGTGGATGCTCCATCTTTGTGTAAAGGGATGACAATGGCTGTCCTCCACTTGGCTGGGACAAAGCCAGTACTCAGGCTTGAATAGGATCCCTAATGGTGCTGCAAGTTCATACCTGAGTTTATGTAGGATGTAGCCTGGAATGTTATCGGGTCCCATGGAGGCTGTATTTTTTGTCTTTGAGAGGGCAGTGATGACCTGTTCCCTAGAGATAAGTGATGGGTCAGGTCCTGGGGATGTCCTGATTTACTGATGGTGAGGACAGAGGGGTGAAGTTTTTGCTGAATCTGTCAGCCAGTAGTTTGGCTATATCTATAGCATTTGTGTATGTGGTGCCCTTGACCACCAGTTCTGAACTGATCTGGGTGCTTCCTTTGAGATTGCAGACATATGTGAAGAAGGACTTATAATTGTCTCTAGTAGATGTGGCCAATTTGGACTCAAAGTTGGCTTTAGAGGATTTCACTAGTGCTCTTATTTGCTTGTTCAGGCTAAGGAGAGACTGCTTTCAATTGGGCACCTGCTCCTTCTTGGTCCTGGACAGCAATTTTTTCCTTTTGTTATATTGTTTATTTATTGTAGATGTCCACCAGACAGGTTTACTCTTCCTTGCAGAGGATTATATTGTCTTATCAGGTATTCCTGATTCCATGCATCTATATAAATGCTCATATAGTACTTTGGTGTAGATTTGGACATTGGTGCCAGTTCTTACAGTAGTGGAGGGGGCTGTGAAGCTTTTTATACCATCCCTCAGGAGGCTGCAATCAGCTTTGGAGAAGTTTTTTTTGTTTGACCCTAGCTAGAGGGGTGGGGGTGGGGGGGTCAGGGGAGATGGTGACTTTGAAAATTACCGCTTTATTGTCGGATCTTAACAGGGAGGATGATACCATAGGGCTGCTGCAGTGGGTACTCATGATGGTTAATACCAAGTCCAAGATATTATCACCTCTTGTGGGGGTATCGACTAGCTATTCCAAGGCATTTGCATTGATAAAATCGAGGAATCTCTGGGCATTTGTGTTCTGGCATGAGTAGTTTTTGCAATCTATGGTTGGGTAATTAAAGTCACCCAGGATCAGGGTGAAGGGTTGAATCTTGATAGATTTGAAGAGGTCCAGATAGGTGGAGTGGGCATCTTGAGTCAAATTTGGGGGCCTGTAGCTAGCTATAATTTGAATAGGGGTCTTGTCAATGGTTAACTGCACCTTGAGTGTCTCCTGTGTGTCATACTCTTTGACCAGCCTGGAGGTGTGTGTGTCTTTAATATATATATATATATATATATATATATATATATATATATATATATATATATATATATATTGAAACTCCACCTCCTTTGGCTTTGCAGCCAACATTTTGGGGTCTGAACGTATGATAAGATGAGTAATCAGGTAAGGCCGGGGTGCTGTCTGCATCTTTCAACTAGGTTTCTGTGACTGCACAAATGTCAGCATCTTCCAGGGTTAGAATGCTTGTGATGAGTGCAGTTTCATGTTTAGACTCCTAGCGTTTAGCAGCATGACCTTTAATTTACATTTTGTTGAAATTTTTGTATTGGTAGTAACCACCTTGTGACTTTTCCTAAAAAATGCACTAAGGGGGAGGCAAGGGCCTTTTCCAAAAGTCTGAAGCCTAAGTGAGACAGATGCAGGCCATCTCTAGCAAAGCATCGTGGTCTGTCAATCATATCTTCCCAGGCTGTCAGGCACTGGATCCCCCCTGGAATGACGTCAGAAACTAAGCCACTTGCTAAAGTCAATCATTTTCTTTTTGTATTGAGGCATCATTCTGTTGGATGGTAGAATGCTGCTTAAGGCTAGTAACATACCTGCCTGAGACACATATTCAGCGAGCTCAGTCATGTCTGTCTTCATATAGTCCAGGGCGGTATGTCTCAAGTCGTTCACACCAGCATGGACAATGACAGAGTCATAACAGTACCTGATGTTGAGAGACTTGAGTGCGCATGTGATAGGGTGGATTCTGGCACCTGACAAACAACTAACTGTGACTTTCTCCTTATCCAGCCTGGTGAGAGGCATATCTGTGTGTCTCACAATGGAATCTCCTATGACTATTATGTTGAGTTTATGGTTAGACCTTAGTGGTTACAAGACACTGGTGTGTGGACTATGCATGGTATGTGGTGTGGAGGGTTGTGGAGTTCTCATGTATTTTTGCCTCTGAGATCTCCTTTGTTTGAGTTTCTTTTTGTTGAGAACCTCTGCATATGTGGGTGTGTGTTGTGTAGTTGTGGGTTGTGTTTGAAGTGTAGTGATTGTGTTGACAACCTTGTAGGAAGAAATAGAAAGCTTCTAGACAGGAAGATTTACTTTGATTTATATTATGTTGTTTTACCTCTAATTTGCATTGTTTGTTGTTAGAAAGGGATAGATTTTAGGCAGGCAAACTCTAGCCACCCCAAAGAGTCTAGAAAGCCTCAAATTGATGCAGATTGCAGAGAAGACAATCCAGAGCTTATGTGAAACAAACCTGTGTCGGTTTGTAATTTACTGATCTCTACTGTTAAAAAAGAGGTGTGACTATGAGCAATATAAATGTAAAGGAATTATAGCTTTTGTGTGTCTTTAACAACTGGTACGGTCAGAGCAACAACTTTATTCTACTTAATTTAACATTTACTTGACAACAGGGTAGGCTACACAAATGTATCCGAGGTATTGAACTTCTAAATGAAAGTAACAATTCAAGAAATAAGTAATAAGTTATTCAAAGGCAACACTCTTATATAGCGATCCACATAAGTCCACGTAGAATCCAGTAAAATCCAATAGTTTAATGTACGCAAGGTCCAAAACAAGACAAAACAAGTAACGTAAAACACTCGAAGAAGCGTTTTTCGTTCAGTACACTGCCCGAACTTCTTCAGACTTACAACTATGCTGTAGGCATACTCCATTTAAATACTTAGATTACATGTTTAATTAATTAGGAACACATTCTGTGAACAGCTGATCAACTAACCTGAAACAGGTTGGTTGCTTCAAACAGACAAAAACACCAATCCAATTGGTGTGACAGAAGCAGTCCTCTAGTACATAAATAGTGATTAAAAAGTTGGTTTGAATGTTAATAAGTTATGATATGCAACAACCAAGGTTGTAAAAAACATGTATATACATATTTAAATGTACATATTTCAATGGTGGGTAGTACAATGTTAAAAAACAGATATATGAAATTTGACATTTAAATTTAAATTTAAATGGGACACCCAGAGTAAAAATAACTCTGAAGTGTACCTGTAATAAACAATGCCTAAAATACAATAGCGCACCACAAAAAAACCCAAAAATGGTTAGTAAAACTTACTTAATTTTGACAAATGTCCTACTTCAACAGATAACCATGTCCGATTATGAACAGACAATACCCTTGTTGCATAGATGTGTATATAAGGGTGTGTATGATAGTAATATATGGTCAATGGACCCTCCCTCCAATATCAAACTAATACAATTTAAAAAATAATAATAAAATAAAATAAAGTAGTTGACCTTAAAACTGTATGTAAAAACAGGAACTGTTTGACCCACAGTGGTTGTATCCCTCTATACTGACTCACATCGTGTTTATTTGCTGAAAACATTATTCTCGTCTTTAAAAATGTGTAAATGTGTATATAACTCCTTCCGGAGCAACCGAATAGGTATACAAGGCAAATTAACCGGATTCGGGTGTCTGGTACACTAAACCGGAATTTTCTGTCATAGATAATAATTCTATCTTAGTAGACTGTTCAATTTGAGTATGCACATAATTGAACAAGCCTCATTGAGGCCAGGAGTTTTGTGTGCTGCCAAACGTAACTGCCAACTCAGTTCCTTCTTTTCTAATTGAAGCCTTAATAAATTTTCGTTGACAAGATTAGTGTTGTCGGTCAAAACTTGGTCAATGACCATGAAGTCAAATAGATGACCTTCATTCCGGTTACAGTGTTTTGCAAGGGCATTTTCATCCTTATTTTTACTACTTGCATAACAATGTTCATATACCCTATCCCTCAGACGCCTGTCCGTTTTACCAACATAAAAGGCGGGGCATTTATTGCACTGTGCCAAATACACTACACGTCTGCTATTACAGTTGTAACGTTTCCAAACCCCAAAGGTACCATTACCTATTATGAACGAATCAGTAGTGTTGATGTATGCACAGTGCCTACATGCCCCGCACTTTTGGGTACCCCCCTTGGTCTTGGATCTCACTGATTTCCTTTCGAGAAGTTGTTTCATGTTGGTACCCCTCCTAAAAATGATAGTGGGTCCAAGTTCGAAGGTTTGTGTTGACTCATTCTCCAAAGATAGACAAAACCAATATTTCCTCACTACCTTAGAAATTTCGGGGGCTTCTGGACAGTAGGTAAAAACAAATGAAGCTGTAAAATTGTTGTTCCGACCTACTGCTCCAACATTAGTAACCCCGAAGTTGTTAGTACCACTAGGACTTTGGGTAACAAATCCAATCCCATTGGATTCATTGAGATGTTCAACTGTACTCTGTGTCCCCAGTATTGCTTTATACACCCCATGTTCTCTTTTTGAAATGACTTCACTAAATATACCTTCCAAAAATGAGCCTGGGTATCCTCGGTGCTGAAACATCTGATACAAGTTCTTACATTCTTTAGCAAAGTCCTCTTCGAGTGTGGTCATCCTGGCTGCCCTCACCAGTTGGCCTTTCACTACTGATTTCTTCTGGTGGTGAGGGTGGGAACTAGAAAAGTGTAGGTATGTGTTGGAAAATGTGCTTTTCCTGTATATTTTAGATGTGTAGTGCCCTTGATTTTTGCTTAGGATGATATCTAGGAAGCAAATATCATTTTCTCGAAAATTCATGGTAAACTTAAGAAACTCTGTAGTAGAGTTAAGAAATTTTACCAGTTCTTGTGCTTCCGTCTCATCTCCTTTCAGTAGAATGAAGATGTCATCCAGGTATCTTTTGTACAAATAGATGTTTGATTTCCAGACACTATTCAACACATAAGTTGTCTCCCAGTGGGCCATAACTAAGTTTGCAAAACTTGCGCCCACTGGGGACCCCATAGCTACACCTATTTTCTGTAGGAACAACTTGTCCTCAAAAGAGACATAGTTGTTCTTCAAAATCATGTCCAATAGTTGCTCAACTAAGTTACATTGGTCACTAGTAGCTCCCTTTGACCCTATAAATTCTACAACCCACTCAATACCCAGATCCTGAGGGATGCTAGAATAAAGGTCGCACACATCAACTGTCAAAAAATTAAGTGAACAGTCAAATGCCACTTCCTGCATATTCTCAAGGAAGGACCATGAGTCCTTCAATATTTGGGTTTCCTCCTCCACATATCTTTTGAGAATTGAGTCGACCAGTTTAGCAGCAGGATAAGTAATTGACTGACGGGCATCAACAAGTGTACGGAAAGGGGGGTTCCTTAAATCTTTATGGAGTTTCGGAATCCCAAAGATTTTTGGGATTCTGGGGGCAAGCATTGTTAAATATTGATTTTGTTCTCCAGTGGTTAACCCATCTATAAATAGATCATTAATGTGTGACTTAATATGATGGTATGCTTGATTAAGCTGATTCCTGCTAACTACCTCATAGGTGTCCTTTTCCAGTAGTGTCAGCATGATTTTCACATAATCAACGTTATATACAATTGCTAAACCCCCTCCCTTGTCCGGTTTCATAAGTCTCACTGGTAAGTTCCTAAACAGTGTCAGTAAATATTGATCATCCTTAGAAATATTGTACTGATGGTTATTGTATATTCTAGAAACGATTTCTCTAAATTCTAATTCACAAAGCTGTTCGAACAAATACAGTGAGTTATTTAAGGGTGGGTTGAAACTACTGGAAACATGCAATGGGTCAACATAGGAATTAGAATTACCAAATATCATGTTGAGATTGAGCTTCCTGATGAACATTTTAAGGTTGATTAACAATTCAACAATGTTACAAGCCTGTGAAGGTACAAAGGTTAATCCTTTAGCAAAAAGTTCAACCAGTCCACTGTCAACATGACACTCCGTGTAGTTGTAAATCTTGAAGTCAGCATCCTTGTTAGTCACAATTTCGAATAAGGTTAGTCCCACTGTTTGTTGTTGCTCCGCGTGTTGTAATGTCTCTTCGGGGCAATTGGTTGTTTCGATTTCCAGTTCACCCCCCTCCCCCCTCTGTAGTTTTTTTGGGTACCTTGGTTTGCCCAGTCGTCACCTTCAAAAGTGTCAAAAATAGTGTCAGGGTCGTTTGAACCTTCTACCCCCACGTCATGTTCCTCGGTGACCAAATGAGAGTCCACATTTTGACTGGGTTGATAATTGCCCTGTCTAGTCTGATACCCTGTGGATTGGTTTCTTTGCTTAGTAAAAGTAGAATTTGGTTGCCTTGACCGGGTGTAAATGCTAGGGGGGTTTAGGAAATGCCAGACCCTCACCATAGGCCCTTAAGTCCCTGTTAAGTTTTTTAATTTTCGTCGCCTTCAGTTTTGTCATCTGCTGGGCAATACTAGATAGGGTTCGACTGAATTCGAACTCATATCTATGAAAGTCCAAGTCGCCCTTGATCTCCCTTTCAAGCGTTGTTGTCTCAATGGTCAAACTATCAAGTTCTATTTGGTAGTGCTTGACCATGCATTTTAGAACAACTAACCCATGGTTATTAAACAGTTCTACCAGTTCGTTATAAAAATCAGATCCAAATTCCAGACCATTCGGATACACAAAAAGCCTTAGGCCCTTAGGAACTATTTTTTCCTTTATACATTTGTTCAAATAATTAAGCTCCAGTTGTTTTTTCTTGATTTTAAAAAGTTTGTTATCAAAAGCTTTAAGCTTCTCAACCAGAGAAGCATCACTTACTGTTTCAGTGTAGTTTTGGGCGTTGTTCTCCAAGTTTTCCAAATTAAGTTCATCATTTAGCCAGTTACGTGGATCAAAGTTGTTGCTTATATTTATTTCAGGTCTTGTGGTTCGTTCCCCAGTGTAACCACGTAGTTGTGTCCTGGATTGTTGGTTAGATATTCCCTGTGTTTGTACTGGGCTCCGTTCTGTGTTATTCACGGAATTCGCTCCCTGTTGACTAGCGAAACTCACGCTGTCAACCTTTTCTGATAGTCGATCCAGACGTGTGTTGATCAGCTGCAAAAGTTGAGTGAGGTTACCTTAGGACTTTCTCCTTCCTGGCCATCCTCAATACGTGTGCACCGACCCTTGTTACAAACTAGGAACCAAAATCACCAAACACGAGCGATAAAACAACACTTGACAACAGGGTAGGCTACACAAATGTATCCGGTATTGAACTTCTAAATGAAAGTAACAATTCAAGAAATAAGTAATAAGTTATTCAAAGGCAACACTCTTATATAGCGATCCACATAAGTCCGTAGAATCCAGTAAAATCCAATAGTTTAATGTACGCAAGGTCCAAAACAAGACAAAACAAGTACGTAAAACACCGAAGGCGTGAAGTTCAGTACACTGAACTTCTTCAGACTTACAACTATGCTGTAGGCATACTCCATTTAAATACTTAGTTTACATGTTTAATTAATTAGGAACACATTCTGTGAACAGCTGATCAACTAACCTGAAACAGGTTGGTTGCTTCAAACAGACAAAAACACCAATCCAATTGGTGTGACAGAAGCAGTCCTCTAGTACATAAATAGTGATTAAAAAGTTGGTTTGAATGTTAATAAGTTATGATATGCAACAACCAAGGTTGTAAAAAACATGTATATACATATTTAAATGTACATATTTCAATAGTGGGTAGTACCATGTTAAAAACCAGATAAATGAAATTTGACATTTAAATTTAAATGGGACACCCAGAGTAAAAATGACTCTGAAGTGTACCTGTAATAAACAGTGCCTAAAATACAATAGCGCACCACAAAAAAGCCCCCAAAATGGTTAGTAAAACTTACTTAATTTTGACAAATGTCCTACTTCAACAAATAACCATGTCCGATTATAAACAGACAATACCCTTGTTGCGTAGATGTGTGTATAAGGGTGTGTATGATAGTACTATATGGTCAATGGACCTTCCCTCCAATATCAAAATAATACAATTTAAAAAATAATAATAAAATATAATAAAATGGTTGCCCTTAAAACTGTATGTGAAAACAGGAACTGTTTCACCCACAGTGGTTGTATCTCTACACTGACTCACATCGTGTTTATTTGCTGAAAACATTATTCTTCTTTAAAATGTGTATATGTGTATATAACTCCTTCGACAACCGAATAGGTATACAAGGCAAATTAACCAGGTTCGTGTCTGGTACACTAGACCGGAATTTTCTGTCATGGATAATAATACTATCTTAGTAGACTATTCAATTTGAGTATGCACATAATTGAACAAGCCTCATTGAGGCCAGGAGTTTTGTGTGCTGCCAAACATAACTGCCAACTCAGTTCCTTCTTTTCTAATTGGAGCCTTAATAAATTTTCGTTGACAAGATTAGTGTTGTCGGTCAAAACTTGGTCAATGACCATGAAGTCAAATAGATGACCTTCATTCCGGTCACAGTGTTTTGCAAGGGCATTTTCATCCTTATTTTTACTAATTGCATAACAATGTTCATATACTCTATCCCTCAGACGCCTGTCCGTTTTACCAACATAAAAGGCGGGGCATTTATTGCACTGTGCCAAATACACTACACGTCTGCTATTACAGTTGTAACGTTTCCAAACCCCAAAGGTACCATTACCTATTATGAACGAATCAGTAGTGTTGATGTATGCACAGTGCCTACATGCCCCGCACTTTTGCGTACCCCCCTTGGTCTTGGATCTCACTGATTTCCTTTCGAGAAGTTGTTTCATGTTGGTACCCCTCCTAAAAATGATAGTGGGTCCAAGTTCGAAGGTTTGTGTTGACTCATTCTCCAAAGATAGACAAAACCAATATTTCCTCACTACCTTAGAAATTTTGGGGGCTTCTGGACAGTAGGTAAAAACAAATGAAGCTGTAAAATTGTTGTTCTGACCTACTGCTCCAACATTAGTGACCCCGGAATTGTTAGTAACACATATCCAATCCCATTGGATTCATTGAGATGTTCAACTGTACTCTGTGTCCCCAGTATTGCTTTATACACCCCATGTTCTCGTTTTGAAATGACTTCACTAAATATACCTTCCAAAAATTAACCTGGGTATCCTCGGTGTTGAAACATCTGGTACAAGTTCTTACATTCTTTAACAAAGTCCTCTTCAAGTGTGGTCATCCTGGCTGCCATCACCAGTTGGCCTTTCACTACTGATTTCTTCTGGTGGTGAGGGTGGGAACTAGAAAAATGTAGGTATGTGTTGGAAAATGTGCTTTTCCTGTATATTTTAGATGTGTAGTGCCCTTGATTTTTGCTTAGGATGATATCTAGGAAGCAAATATCATTTTCTCGAAAATTCATGGTAAACTTAAGAAACTCTGTAGTAGAGTTAAGAAATTTTACCAGTTCTTGTGCTTCCGTCTCATCTCCTTTCAGTAGAATGAAGATGTCATCCAGGTATCTTTTGTACAAATAGATGTTTGATTTCCAGACACTATTCAACACATAAGTTGTCTCCCAGTGGGCCATAACTAAGTTTGCAAAACTTGCGCCCACTGGGGACCCCATAGCTACACCTATTTTCTGTAGGAACAACTTGTCCTCAAAAGAGACATAGTTGTTCTTCAAAATCATGTCCAATAGTTGCTCAACTAAGTTACATTGGTCACTAGTAGCTCCCTTTGACCCTATAAATTCTACAACCCACTCAATACCCAGATCCTGAGGGATGCTAGAATAAAGGTCGCACACATTACTTGTTTTGTCTTGTTTTGGACCTTGCGTACATTAAACTATTGGATTTTACTGGATTCTACGTGGACTTATGTGGATCGCTATATAAGAGTGTTGCCTTTGAATAACTTATTACTTATTTCTTGAATTGTTACTTTCATTTAGAAGTTCAATACCTCGGATACATTTGTGTAGCCTACCCTGTTGTCAAGTGTTGTTTTACGCTACGTGTTTGGTGATTTTGGTTCCTAGTTTGTAACAAGGGTCGGTGCACACGTATTGAGGATGGCGAACGTACAGGAAGGAGAAAGTCCTACGCAAGGTAACCTCACTCAACTTTTGGAGCTGATCAACACACGACTGGATCGACTATCAGAAAAGGTTGACAGCGTGAGTTTCGCTAGTCAACAGGGAGCGAATTCCGTGAGTAACACAGAACGGAGCCCAGTACAAACACAGGGAATATCTAACCAACAATCCAGGACACAACTACGTGGTTACACTGGGGAACGAACCACAAGACCTGAAATAAATATAAGCAACAACTTTGATCCACGTAACTGGCTAAATGATGAACTTAATTTGGAAACCTTGGAGAACAACGCCCAAAACTACACTGAAACAGTAAGTGATGCTTCTCTGGTTGAGAAGCTTAAAGCTTTTGATAACAAACTTTTTAAAATCAAGAAAAAACAACTGGAGCTTAATTATTTGAACAAATGTATAAAGGAAAAAATAGTTCCTAAGGGCCTAAGGCTTTTTGTGTATCCGAATGGTCTGGAATTTGGATCTGATTTTTATAACGAACTGGTAGAACTGTTTAATAACCATGGGTTAGTTGTTCTAAAATGCATGGTCAAGCACTACCAAATAGAACTTGATAGTTTGACCATTGAGGCAACAATGCTTGAAAGGGAGATCAAGGGCGACTTGGACTTTCATAGATATGAGTTCGAATTCAGTCGAACCCTATCTAGTATTGCCCAGCAGATGACAAAACTGAAGGCGACGAAAATTAAAAAACTTAACAGGGACTTAAGGGCCTATGGTGAGGGTCTGGCATTTCCTAAACCCCCCTAGCATTTACACCCGGTCAAGGCAACCAAATTCTACTTTTACTAAGCAAAGAAACCAATCCACAGGGTATCAGACTAGACAGGGCAATTATCAACCCAGTCAAAATGTGGACTCTCATTTGGTCACCGAGGAACATGACGTGGGGGTAGAAGGTTCAAACGACCCTGACACTATTTTTGACACTTTTGAAGGTGACGACTGGGCAAACCAAGGTACCCAAAAAAACTACAGAGGGGGGTGAACTGGAAATCGAAACAACCAATTGCCCCGAAGAGACATTACAACACGCGGAGCAACAACAAACAGTGGGACTAACCTTATTCGAAATTGTGACTAACAAGGATGCTGACTTCAAGATTTACAACTACACGGAGTGTCATGTTGACAGTGGACTGGTTGAACTTTTTGCTAAAGGATTAACCTTTGTACCTTCACAGGCTTGTAACATTGTTGAATTGTTAATCGACCTTAAAATGTTCATCAGGAAGCTCAATCTCAACATGATATTTGGTAATTCTAATTCCTATGTTGACCCATTGCGTGTTTCCAGTAGCTTTAACCCACCCTTAAATAACTCACTGTATTTGTTCGAACAGCTTTGTGAATTAGAATTTAGAGAAATAGTTTCTAGAATGTACAATAACCATCAGTACAATATTTCTAAGGATGATCAATATTTACTGACACTGTTTAGGAACTTACCAGTGAGACTTATGAAACCGGACAAGGGAGGGGGTTTAGCAATTGTATATAACGTTGATTATGTGAAAATCATGCTGACACTACTGGAAAAGGACACCTATGAGGTAGTTAGCAGGAATCAGCTTAATCAAGCATACCATCATATTAAGTCACATATTAATGATCTATTTATAGATGGGTTAACCACTGGAGAACAAAATCAATATTTAACAATGCTTGCCCCAGAATCCCAAAATCTTTGGGATTCCAAACTCCATAAAGATTTAGGAACCCCCTTTCCGACACTTGTTGATGCCGTCAGTCAATTACTTATCCTGCTGCTAAACTGGTCGACTCAATTCTCAAAAGATATGTGGAGGAGGAAACCCAAATATTGAAGGACTCATGGTCCTTCCTTGAGAATATGCAGGAAGTGGCATTTGACTGTTCACTTAATTTTTTGACAGTTGATGTGTGCGACCTTTATTCTAGCATCCCTCAGGATCTGGGTATTGAGTGGGTTGTAGAATTTATAGGGTCAAAGGGAGCTACTAGTGACCAATGTAACTTAGTTGAGCAACTATTGGACATGATTTTGAAGAACAACTATGTCTCTTTTGAGGACAAGTTGTTCCTACAGAAAATAGGTGTAGCTATGGGGTCCCCAGTGGGCGCAAGTTTTGCAAACTTAGTTATGGCCCACTGGGAGACAACTTATGTGTTGAATAGTGTCTGGAAATCAAACATCTATTTGTACAAAAGATACCTGGATGGCATCTTCATTCTACTGAAAGGAGATGAGACGGAAGCACAAGAACTGGTAAAATTTCTTAACTCTACTACAGAGTTTCTTAAGTTTACCATGAATTTTCGAGAAAATGATATTTGCTTCCTAGATATCATCCTAAGCAAAAATCAAGGGCACTACACATCTAAAATATACAGGAAAAGCACATTTTCCAACACATACCTACACTTTTCTAGTTCCCACCCTCACCACCAGAAGAAATCAGTAGTGAAAGGCCAACTGGTGAGGGCAGCCAGGATGACCACACTTGAAGAGGACTTTGTTAAAGAATGTAAGAACTTGTACCAGATGTTTCAACACCGAGGATACCCAGGTTCATTTTTGGAAGGTATATTTAGTGAAGTCATTTCAAAAAGAGAACATGGGGTGTATAAAGCAATACTGGGGACACAGAGTACAGTTGAACATCTCAATGAATCCAATGGGATTGGATATGTTATCCAAAGTCCTAGTGTTACTAACAATTCCGGGGTCACTAATGTTGGAGCAGTAGGTCGGAACAACAATTTTACAGCTTCATTTGTTTTTACCTACTGTCCAGAAGCCCCTGAAATTTCTAAGGTAGTGAGGAAATATTGGTTTTGTCTATCTTTGGAGAATGAGTCAACACAAACCTTCGAACTTGGACCCACTATCATTTTTAGGAGGGGTACCAACATGAAACAACTTCTCGAAAGGAAAGCAGTGAGATCCAAGACCAAGGGGGGTACCCAAAAGTGCGGGGCATGTAGGCACTGTGCATACATCAACACTACTGATTCATTCACAATAGGTAATGGTACCTTTGGGGTTTGGAAACGTTACAACTGTAACAGCAGACGTGTAGTGTATTTGGCACAGTGCAATAAATGCCCCGCCTTTTATGTTGGTAAAACGGACAGGCGTCTGAGGGATAGGGTATATGAGCATTGTTATGCAATTAGTAAAAATAAGGATGAAAATGCCCTTGCAAAACACTGTAACCGGAATGAAGGTCATCTATTTGACTTCATGGTCATTGACCAAGTTTTGACCGACAACACTAATCTTGTCAACGAAAATTTATTAAGGCTCCAATTAGAAAAGAAGGAACTGAGTTGGCAGTTACGTTTGGCAGCACACAAAACTCCTGGCCTCAATGAGGCTTGTTCAATTATGTGCATACTCAAATTGAATAGTCTACTAAGATAGTATTATTATCCATGACAGAAAATTCCGGTCTAGTGTACCAGACACCCGAACCCGGTTAATTTGCCTTGTATACCTATTCGGTTGCTCCGGAAGGAGTTATATACACATATACACATTTTTAAAGACGAGAATAATGTTTTCAGCAAATAAACACGATGTGAGTCAGTGTAGAGGGATACAACCACTGTGGGTGAAACAGTTCCTGTTTTTACATACAGTTTTAAGGTCAACTATTTTATTTTATTTTATTATTATTTTTTAAATTGTATTAGTTTGATATTGGAGGGAAGGTCCATTGACCATATATTACTATCATACACATCTTTATATACACATCAATGCAACAAGGGTATTGTCTGTTCATAATCGGACATGGTCATCTGTTGAAATAGGACATTTGTCAAAATTAAGTAAGTTTTACTAACCATTTTGGGGGCTTTTTTGTGGTGCGCTATTGTATTTTAGGCACTGTTTATTACAGGTACACTTCAGAGTCATTTTTACTCTGGGTGTCCCATTTAAATTTAAATTTAAATGTCAAATTTCATATATCTGGTTTTTAACATTGTACTACCCACCATTGAAATATGTACATTTAAATATGTATATACATGTTTTTTACAACCTTGGTTGTTGCATATCATAACTTATTAACATTCAAACCAACTTTTTAATCACTATTTATGTACTAGAGGACTGCTTCTGTCACGCCAATTGGATTGGTGTTTTTGTCCGTTTGAAGCAACCAACCTGTTTCGGGTTAGTTGATCAGCTGTTCACAGAATGTCGTCCTAATTAATTAAACATGTAAACTAAGTATTTAAATGGAGTATGCCTACAGCATAGTTGTAAGTCTGAAGAAGTTCGGGCAGTGTACTGAACGAAAAACGCTTCTTCGAGTGTTTTACGTTACTTGTTTTGTCTTGTTTTGGACCTTGCGTACATTAAACTATTGGATTTTACTGGATTCTACGTGGACTTATGTGGATCGCTATATAAGAGTGTTGCCTTTGAATAACTTATTACTTATTTCTTGAATTGTTACTTTCATTTAGAAGTTCAATACCTCGGATACATTTGTGTAGCCTACCCTGTTGTCAAGTGTTGTTTTACGCTACGTGTTTGGTGATTTTGGTTCCTAATTTAACATTTAGTCGTATATCGATTGTGTAATTGTTCTTACAGATGTTAATTTAAATTCACTTTGAATTCTGTGGTAACTGATTTTGATTATCTTTTTCTTTTAGAAAACTTTTATTTATTTGCAGCTAAAAATGTATTCCTTAAATGAATATGTCATTAATGATTTGCTATAACACAATTATTTTGTACAGTGCACTAAATGCTATATATTTTTAAACATAGCACCTAATGACACTGGTGAACTATGTTCCTCATGTCAAAAGTTGGATGATTTGCTTACTGATATTAATAGTAAATCTAGCCTTAATGATGACAGTTACACTTATGCAACTGGCACAGATCGGGGAACCATTGTTACATATATTAATGACTGGACTGATGAGATAAACAGCGTTAGGCAAAGAGCAAATAGAACACATTTAGGAAAGGGAATGTCTATTGTCAGTAAAGATCACTCAACCCCTACTGAACAAGATAATACCACTGACAACTTTGACATACTTGAAACAAGTATTCAGCAATTTTAGGATTCAGAACATACAAAAAACATTAAAAATGAAAGAGAGGAATGTATTCACAACAAATAGCAACTGAGAAAAATAAAATGATTTGTGTATAAAACAAAGAATACATACTAAAAAGGGCACGGCTATATTATGTAATATGCACATAACAGGGAATGATAACATTTGTTCTGCCAGTCCACAGAAAAAGGCATCATTTTACCAAAACAGATTGTAGAAAAAAGAGGCAAGGGGCAGGTGAAAAGGAAGAAATCAAAACTGAATGTAAAAGGACTGAAGTACATTACTGTAAGAAAAAAAAACATGAGAAGGACAGAAGTTGAACAGTGTGGCTCAAGCTGTGGATATACAAAGCCAGCTGGATGACCACTGGATGAAATGTAACAAGCAATGGAAATGAAAACAGTGGAATTAATAAGACTAATGGTGACGAAGACCATTCATTCATAACAATTGCTAGAGCAGAGATTATTAAATTAGAAGTTGAAGATTCTTCACATCTGGTCAGAAAAGATATTCTTGTAATTGGAGATTCAGTTATTAGAGGAACTGATACTTACATTTGCAGAGAAGATAATGAACATTGAATAGTGTTATGCTTGCCAGGAGCCAAAACAGAGGATGTGGGAAAGTCTTAGAATGCCTTAATGTTAGGAAGTTTGGATATGTTTTTACTCACTTTGGTACAAATGAGCTCATCCACAAAGACTGACTGTTAGCAGAGAACTTACAACCCTCTTAGATAGCATAGCTTGTACTGGTGTTAGGAAGTATTTTTCACAAATCACATATAGAAAGGAGAGTCAGGTCACTGTGAATGAGAGAATTTTGGGGGGTAAATACCTACATGAAGAAAATGTCTCATTTAAAAAAATGGAAATGTGTACAGCATCTGAGCCTAATTTTGGGCACACTTGTTTAGACAGGATGGCATGTACTTGTCAAGAGCAACATGTGATGCATTTTGGATGGCTGTCAATATTAGGAACATCAGTAATAAAGATTGTTTTTTATTGGAAAATTTCCTAGGTTCCCAAAAGATTGATTTTGTTATTGTTTGTGAAACATGGTTAAAGAACAATGACTGGAAACTAGCTCTTCCAGTGTATAAATCTTTTTACTGTAACAGACATTTAATAAAAAATCAGGTAGAGGTGTTATGACATGGATTAAACATTGTTATGAAACCTGTGATTACACATTTAATGATAACACCAATGCTATAGATTGAGACAACAGACAACACTGGAACATACAACAATCATTGAAGTGTACAGACCACCTAAGTCAAGTGCTGATAATCTAGAGGAATTCATACATTTCTTGCATGAAACACTGAAGGGAACAATAATAGCGACTGGGGACTTAAAATTTCCAGAAACAGACTGGAATAATATTCATTCAACAGCATTATTAAAGGAAGTTGTTTACAATGTAGATTCAGGAGCAGCAATTGCTTCAGACTGTAAAGATGCCCACCAGGAAACAGAACATAATAAACATTGTCTGTGTTCCTGAAGAAATTGATGTTATTTCCCATCAAGTTTTTCCACCTTGATGTGCAGTGATCATGGGGTTATAAAGGTTAAATTTACTTCTAGATAATTTTTCCAAACTGAAATCTAAACCAATGCAATGAAAATTAATAACAGATTAATTGGAAGCAAAAAAAGTCACAATGTAAAACTAATTGGAGTAATGTGCTCAGTGGACAAACTGCAGAAAGAATGTGTAAAGTTTTGAAAGAGAAATTGTTTGAATGCAAAAAAAATGTTTAACATCAGGATCTAGGTGCACAACTTCAGGAGGATATATTTCCATAGGAAAAGATACTTGATTAAGGTAAGATACAAGAAATATAAGAAATGGAAAAGAGGTCAAACTACACCTTTGACAACTAAAATAAACAAGCAGGACAGACAAATTAAACACAGTGTGAGATAAGATCAAGAAAAAATTATAGAAAATTTATATAAAGATATTGAGTATAACAAGAAACAATTTTACAGATTCTTAAGATGTTGTAGGAGTAAACACAAATTGATAAACTGTGTGTAGAGTCTAAAATTTATTTTCGGACAAAACAGATTACAAATATATTTATAAAATATTCTGTAAAGCAGTTTGGTTTCACAAAGAAGATGATAAATGGTCCTAGTGGCATCCAGGTAATCTCAGATAATGAAATCAAATTAGATTATTTTCAAAAATAAAAACGCAACCTGGATCCAAACAAGGTACAGGGAAGAGACAGAATTAGTAATAATAACCTGAGAACACTTCTGCATGAACTTCCAGTACTATTATATCTGTTATTTACTAGATCATGTAAATGTGGCAAGATTCTGTGGCAGGGCTAGGCACACTGTGGTGTGAACCTTGGCTCTAGATGACTGTCACTGCTGATGTGACTGCCTGACCCTATATGCAAAAATGGGAAATGGGGGCTGTGGATGGATGGATGGATGGATGGATGGATGGATGGATGGATGGATGGATGGATATAAATGCACTTATTAAACCCATCTTTAAGGGAAAGGGAAGTAGAACAAACCCAGAGTAATAGAGACCCATATGTTTATGTTCATGTTGCAGAAAAATAAAGAAGGTTATATTGGATAAATTATTGTCAAAACTGGATAGGTCGGGGCTTGAAACTATATATCAGCATACATTTGTTGAAAATAAATCTATTATCATCTGTAACATGATATTCTATAACAATATAGTAATGGTTATGGATGAAAAATTGTACTGTTATGTAATTTATATGGATTTAACTTCAGCATTTGATAGGGTCATACACAAAACACTGATCAATAAATTAAAATAACTAGGTATTGATGTACTCTTGATAAGATGGATAGCTGTGTGGCTTACTGTTTGGGCACAGGAGAATAGCATGCTGATAAATACATGAAAAACTAAGCTTATGAGATTTGGAAGATACAAACTGAAAAGTGAATATTTAATACAGCATACATCAGTTGAAACTGTATATTCATTTAAGGACTGTGGTATATGGGTAGATTCAGCTATGAGTTTTTCAAATCATATCAACCAATTGATTGATAATAGTTATAGAGGTATAGGTTATTTAAAAGTATTTATAAATTTGAGGAAATAAGAAATGAAGAAGTCGTTGTTTGTTAGTTACATTAGATCCAAACTGGAGTATGGAATAACAATATATCTTGATAAGAAGACAAACATGAGTAAAGTGGAAAGAGTACAGTGGAAATATACCAAGGGTATGCATGGATGTGAAAATTTAAATTATTATGAAAGACTATAATATTTGAACCTTATACAGTGTCTCATAAGATATTTCAGAAGACACCTTATTCAGGTATATAGGACATTTAGAGGCAATTACCTATGGGAATGTTTGGGGCTTGGGGGTTATGAAATCAAATAGAGAATCATCAGACAACCTATGAGAAGTGTACTAACTGGGTCTCTGAGAGTGCAGCTGATGCATGAAATAGACTAGAAAATTGCATTAAAGTAATTTAGGTATTTTTAAGAACAGCCTAGACACTTATTATGGGGACAACTGTTTTGGTATATTGGCAAGCTAGAAGGGCATTAATGCCCGAGCTTGTAATATTTGTATGTATGTATGTATGTATGTATGTATGTATGCATATATGTATGCATCAGTGCGAAGATGTTGCTATAATCCAAACCCCACAAGAGTGACCATAAGCTGTTGTCATTAAAATTAAGCTAATAGTGTGAGATCCCTACACAGTCAAGACCAAAGGCAGACAAAAATGCAACAGAAAACATCCGTGCAAGGAAGGACTCATTTTAGCCCAAAGATGTCAACATTCAGTAACATAGCTGACATATAGCATTTGTACCAGGAAGTGGCACAAGTACTATGAGAGACTGTTTCTGATTTAAACAAGTGATTGAAATGTGTGACTCTCTTGACCTTCCTGATGTTAATGATCTCACAGATTGTAATATTTGCACACTCACTAACTGTAGATGCTCAAAAACAAAGGATACAAAATTTTATTTAAGTTATAAGCACTTTCGTCCGTACATATATCAGTGGACTTCATCAGATCTGTTAATTTGTTTTCACATAGAATATGCCTCACACAACTGATGCCAATGCTTTGTTGGTGACAAATACCAAATAATGGGCAATCCCATAGCCCAACACATAAACAGACCTCATAGAAAAGTGCAGGCTTTAGTATGTTTTGAAGAATGCTTCCCTTCATCATGTTTGGGCAATGCTTTTCTACTGTTTAGTCAGTAAGAGTGACATTTTTGGGGGAAAAAAATCTGGTCTGTTGGCATGCAGACTAGTTGTTTGAAAACATTCGATATTTGCTTTCAAATGGCTGCCCATCTCAAGATCAGACCTCTGAGGTACAGTTCACACATAGCAGGTATCTGTTTATGTGGTACTCTTCTAGATTACTCATTATTTGGAGCCTTACACTGCCGTGACATCATCTACTATAGTGTTATAATGTGTAGCATTTTCTACTTTGTGGCATCATTTATTTTCCTGGATGTCTTTGGAATGAGTGGAATGTGAGAGGGGTGATCTTTCAGAACAATACACCCTCTTTCACAGATGAAGTACAAGTATGGCTCATTAAACACCAAAACTGATGATATGCAGAAAAAGAAACAGAACATGAAGCACACATGCTAATTATGTCCCTAAAAAGAGTAGCTGTTACATCACACATGATGTGTGATCTAACACACCAAGTAACTGAAAATACTTCTGTTCATTGCTGACCTGATTGTTGACACCAAGGCTTTTGAGATCTATACCACTGACAACTAGGTATGTGGAAATAGAAAAAAAAATTCTGAGGGTCTAGTCCCTGATAAAGAGGGTTGTGCCCCAGCACTCTCAAACATTTAATCTTTCACCACGGTCAATAATATGGAAGAAAAAGAAGTTTTCAGCCATATGAATATTAGCAAACAAAATATTCTAACAGTAGACATAGTATTTTTATTCATACAGGTGTCAAAAGATTTAACCCCAAAGAGCTCATTTTTATTATAGTCCACTATGATTAAAACAGGGTGCCTCACCTCTCCATGAATTCCCAAAAGTGCCAATAAATACTGACCAGGAGTCCTTATATTTTTCAAACGGTATGTGACTGCTGGTGCCTATCAGACTGCTTTCTTCACTCTACAACCATGTCTCTGTAGTCAGCAGCTGCCCCTGATTTTGCAGAACATTGCAGATTTTCCTCAGATTCATATTGTGCCACTCATAAAAAGTGTGATGCCCTGGCAAGTTAGTAAATTATTAATCAGCTAACTTCTTAACATTAGAATCCAGGAATACTTCTTTAGATGTGTGTTGCAAACACTAGTATTTTACTAAATATGAAAATAAAAATTCCCCTTTATTTTCTGCCTTTGACCATGATTCTTTTTGGCTTTGTGCTGGATCCCTGAAATAAGAAGGTGCCAGCTTCGTATTTTCATGTCACCTACAGTATAACATACAGTTGTTCTTCTTTCGGCTTTAGGGGTCACCACAGCAGAACTCCGGTCTGCTAATAATTGGTAGTAGATTTTTACTGTCGAGGTGCCAGCCCGATGCCCAACCTTCAACAAAGGCACACCCATTCATGCATATCTTTCGAATGCCACTCGACCACGGGGAGGACATGCAGACTCCACACAGAAGGTGCTCCAGCCGAGAATCGAACAGGAGAACCTCTTGCTGTGAGATGACAACGCTACCGCTGCACCACCACGGCTTCAGCATAACATGCAGTTGTAATTGCATGAAATCTGGTACTGCCACATTTGCAGTTTATGGGTAATTTTGTTGAATCAGTAATGTGAGCACCTCCTCTAGAGACTGCAACCTCACCGCCACTAGATGGTGTGACAAAAACCCAGTATATCCCCAATTTCTGGAATAGGTTGGCTTTACCTTTCCATCAGAGTGCTTCCCTAGTGACCTTTAAAGCCATTCTGGATTACTGGCTGAATGATTGCAAATTTTCACAGGGGATATGGGGAGACTATCTGCTTAACATGGGACAGTGTTACTCTCCCCAATGATGGGTGATATGGATGAGCTTCTATATGGTCTCCTTAGTCACATTTATTTTATTTTTATTTATTTTATTTTTATTTTATTTTACATTTGTTGACCGGGATAGTATGTCCATTTTCAGTGGAGGCCCATGGAGAAAAGCTCCAGGTATATATTTAAAACAGAAAAAACACAATTCAGAGACAAGCAAGCAGGTAACAGTGCCCCATCAGGGACAAGCATATTTACAAAGTATGAAACTGAGACAGTTTAGTGGAGTCCTATTAGGAGGATTTCAGCAAGGTTCATAGAATTACTAGTTATGCAATGCTAAAAATTCACAGATCACAGTGTTACCTATTATATAAAGCAGAAAATAGGTAACAACATACAGATAATAGCAAACAGGCATAATTTATTACTGTAACTGGAAGGAAGCTATGGAGTTAGTTTGGATTGGTATAGGGGCAAAGCCAGTGCATCTTAAAATATTTTTTGAGTTCATTTTTAAAGAGATTGAGGGAGGGTTCGAGAGTGAGGTTGGCTGGGAATGAATTCCAGGCTCTGCCTACAAAGTTGGCAAAAAGGGAGTCTCCAGCCCAGTTTGTGGCTTTATGTGTCTGGACCAGCAGCTTGTTGGATGACTGTAATGGCCTAGGGTTACAGTAGGGTTTTATAATGTTTTTGAGGGCAGGAGTATTTTCAGGGTGTATAAGAATTATGAGCTGATTAAAAAGCAGTAGGTTAAGGAACTCTAGCCACCCTAGGAGTTTGAGGTTTTGACAATGAAGTGTTATGTTTGTAGAGTTAGTGGCAAATCTGGCAATATGGTTATAGCAATGGGAGAGTTTGCTAATTTCAGTTTTGTTCAGATTAGAGAGAAAATGGGAAAAGCATATAGTAGGGTAGAAAACAGGTGAGAGCAAGCAATAGTGGTACGTGCTAATGGGGTTAATAAAGGCTTGTTTCTGTAGAGTGAACCAAGCTTTTGGTTGACAGTTTTGATGGTCTTATTAACATGCAAATCAAATTTAAGATTATTGTCTATTGTAACACCTAAGAGTTTAGTGTGGGTGTCTGGAAAAAGGGAGGTACCATTGTTGGAAGTTATGGAGAAGGAAAGAGGGGTGGACCGGTTAGTGGGGGAAAAAGAGTAGTAATTTAGTTTTGCTGGGGTTTAACAGCAGGCGTTGATTGGCTAGCTAATGTTCGATTGTGTTAAATGTGTTCTGGGTTAAGGTTTACAAGTCAGATGGGGTGGAGGCAGAACAGATCAGAGTGGAATCATCCACATATAGGATGCAGTGGGCTTCAGGGATGACAGTGTGAAGGTTATTGATGAAGACAGAGAAAAGCAGTGGACCTAAAATAGAGCCTTGAGGGACTCCTATGGTAAGAGGAAGCAGAGAGGACAATTAGTTATGCCATAATACAGCCTGTTTTCTTCCACTCAGATAGGATGTGAACCACTGAATGGTGTGGTCATCCAGGGAAATCCTTTTTAGAGAGTGGATAAGTAGTTGATGATTAACCATATCGAAGGCCTTTGAAAGGTCTAGAAAGAGGGCTGAGGATAGCATATTATTCCGATTTTGGCTTATAGCATTGGTGAAGGAGAGAAGAGCAGATGCGGTGCTGTGATTTGGCCTAAAACCATGTTGAGGGTTTGCCATCAGATTGTTCTGAGTAAGATAGTACATTAGTTGTTTATGGATGCACATCTCCATAACTTTGGCCAATGGTGAGAGAATGGCTATGGGTCGATAATTGGATAGGTCAGTTGATCTACCCCTTTTGTGGAGTGGGATAACATGTGATGTTTTCCAGATGGAGGGAATAGTACTTTCTGTCAGGGTTCTGTTTGTTAGGATAGAGATGGGGTATGCTATGGCATCTGCAACTTTTTGTAAATAATCAGCAGGGAGGAGTCTGTGGATAGGGTGGTTGGTTTTCATTTTTTGATTAGAGATCAGATAAGACTGATAGAGACAGGTTGGAAGTTAAAGAGGGGATATGTAGTGGGTGTGTTAGAGGTAGTGTTAAAGCATGCAGGAGTGAGCAGGTTAGCTAGGGACTGTATAGTTTTGATGAAAAAATTATTGAAGGCACTAGCAATGTCTTCTGGTGGATTTTGACTGGAATTGAAAGGAGTTGGAGTGGTGTTTTTTCCTGGTTGAAGATATTGGTTAATACCTGCCCAGAACTTTTGAGGATTGTTCAGGTGTTTTTGTTGAAGGATGAGGTAGTAGGTTTTTTTTGTCTATTAGGATGGATACATGTTTAGGAAGATGCTATGAATCATAGATGCCTACAAAACCTCTGTTAACTGAAATCAGTTCTAGATTACTGCAAAAGTAGGAAATGTGGAAACATAGTTACAATGTAGTTAAACAAAATAGAAAATGATGTAAAATAATAGCAAGGTATTCTAAAAATGAATTTAAAAAATCAAAAAACAGAAATCTATGGTTGCATTTCAATATTTCAGTGATTTTGCATGAACATTGTATGAAAATTCAGATGCAGTGTAACTACTTTCTGAATGTACTAAAAGCCTGTTATTTTATTATCCATATAGCATGTGCTAAGCATAAGATACTTGTCTTGGTGTTATCCTACAAGCAATGGGATTCACTCACTTGCTTAAGTTTTCATGATAAGCAAACTGAAGTTTAAGGAGACTAACTCGGGTCCAAAAGAATTTCAGTATTCAGCAGATATCCATTACTTTAACTAAAATGTCTCAAATGCTGAGGCCAGCCTCCCTGTGAAGGCCTGGGCCTATTTCAGGGGAGGCATTATTCAGTATCACTTAATTTGGAACCTAGGTAAGTTCAGACAGATATTACTAATAAATGTATATTTGATTGTACATCAATACTAAACGAATAAAGGACTAAACCAAACCTTAACCATCCCATATGCGTGCATGTATGGGTGTGTGTGTGAGGGACTGCTGAACTTGAGCTGCTTCTGCAAAGTGCACCATACACTGTTTTTATGCTTTTTGATATAGTTACAGTACACACTGGGGGCTCACAGACTTTCCTCTTGCTTGAAAGAAGTTCCTCTTGACAGAGTCAGAGAACCTATGTCGCAGTCTCTAAGCTGCTGACCTCACTGTCCATACTACTCCTATGCTTTGCAGACATGGAACCTCCATGAGACAATGTGCATGATGCTAGATCCCCAAATCACAGTGGCATACCTTAAAAAGGACAGCAAAAGGAATGCAAAATTTGTCAGAGTATTCATCTGCCATCTTCAAATGTACATTGTCTTAACATTATAATAACTTACTAGCTGTCCAGTTTGTTTCTTCTGCCTTCTTATATCTGTAAATAGGCATATTCTGTCCACTATAGTAACAGTTCTCAACTGTCAAGATTTTTGCAGAACATCCAAATTTATGTCTCATATTTTTGGTCTTTTCCTAATAAAATTTTAAATTTCTGGAAAATCATTTAGGACTCAAGTCACATAATAATGACAGTCATTTGAGTTTCAGACTTCATGTCCTTCAGAAAATGCATGAAAATGCAAAAAAAATTGTTTATTCTAGCAAATGTTTAAGTTTGCAAGAGCAATAATTAAAATTGTTCCCTGATTTCGGGCCTTTGTTGACCATATTTTTGGCTTTGTCCAGATGTCTTGTGTTAAAATATTGGGCAGTATGACTACAGTCACCTGGTTAACAAACTGTAATTTATTGTAGCACACTTACATCTCTGCTCTATCCCTTCCAGGCCAGCGTACTTACTCCAATGTTTAAGATTCCGGATTATTGACGAAAGCCTTTGTAGGACGTTTGCTCCTCAGTCAGTATACTTTTTGTGTTTTCAGTTGGCCTTCTCGCTCATACCTGTTTCTCCTAAAGCCTTTTCCCTTCTCATGCTATTCCTGTTATTTATCTGCTTAACTTTGCATTTGGTGTTTCTGCACCGACAGTCTTACTGCTTCACTCTTACTGCTCATTATTTGGTGATTGTTCCAGGCTGTTTGTTGTAATTATTCCAGTTATCATCTGAACTGCTTTCTGATCTTACCTCTTGTACAGTTGCACACACAATAAGCCTCAAGCTCAGTAGGATTGGTGTAAACAAATTAATAAATGTACTTGAAAGTGTCCTTTGGCAATCTGCCTCATTCTTTCTGGGGAAAAAAAAATCTTCCTTCAATCTCTGGTGAAACAGGCCCTCCAGTTTACGAAACCCTGCCTCAGGGTGCTATGGCAGTATGCCCAAAAAACAGCTTTTATTGTAATAGTAATAAAGCAGCACTCTCAAGAGTTTATGTTAATTATTATCTTCTGAAGGCATACACCACCAAATTGTATTGTGCATCATAGTATACTCTTAGCTGACAGTATTTGGCAGGTCACTTAAAATCTCCAGATAATTCTTCATTGTTTAATTGCTACTTGCCCAGTTGGTCTGAAAGGCAGACATCAGTAGGAGAAAAGACTTTCACTACATCTGGGAATGAATGAATGAATGAATGCATTTAAGGAACTTAAGCCTTAATCAGGGGACAATGCATGTGAATCAAGTTAAATCCAAATGACTGATTTAAATGAAATACATTTTAATTTGAAAAGTTTGCATATTTCTGTTAAAAAAGAAGAAAGGGTATAAATTTTAATTCTTAAATGTTTTATTTCTAAAAATAATTGTGCAGTTAAGAAAAAATTTTCTGCTTTTGATATAACGGGGATTAATGAAAGGTCGGATGATCAGCTTAAAGCTGCTAGGATTTTAAAGGATTGTAGAGTCCATTTTATTAGAAATGGGAAAAAAATTCAAATGTCATTTACTTGGCACAGTTATGCTGATTGGTACTTCAAAGTAGCTGGGGAAAGCAAACTGCTGGAAACCGCAGTGGGAAGGATGAGAAAAGAAAAGTCCCTAACTCCTGAGGAACATCTGAGGGCCTGGGGGAAATTACATAAGTAGAATTCTTTTCGTAACAAGTACTGATCAGAAGAGAAAATGGAACACTTTATTATGGGCAAATGGGTTTTTGTTTTGAGAAATGTATTATCTTTTTAAAAGTTTATTGTCCTAGTAGTGAAGGAGTGTTCTAAATCCCTTCCATCAGACAAAGTGAGCCTTTTTATGTGACTCAATGGGGTTAAAAGGGCACTTATGGCACTGCACACACAAACACGAGACTCTAAATTGCAGCAAAAACTTCCTCTCCCTTAATTCCCTGATAATTAGCTTTAATGGAGCAGAGATGTGTATAAACCAGCTTCAATTAGGAGGCAGTCCATAGGCCCAGCTGTTTTAGCATGTTATGACTGCATGCCGCACAAAGTGGAATAACATGTCTGCACAACCTGTCTCCCATTGGCCTAGCAATGTAGATTCTCTCCTTCTCAGCTTATGTTCGGATATTTGCCAGCAGTGATGGTGATGATGGATTGTGATGAAGCACGGATGGTAGCAGCAGATTCTAGTCTGACATGCTGGTAGCGGTAGGGAAAAATTTACCAAATCAAATGACAGAAATTCTGCACAAAGAGTTTGAAAGCTGGCAGAGTTCTGCATATGTAAATGCCCTGCCGATAATCAGATTCAGAAGGAAGCTTGCAATACTGAAAACCTATTAAGCAAAATAAACATTGGTGTGCAGCAGTAGAAGTGTTTTTAGGATTAAAAAATGGTACGGCAGGCACAGACTACAAAGCTATAACATTTCATCTGTATACTCCCTCCAGATTCAGCTCACCAATGCTCAAGAGCCAAATGCAGTGCACTTGGAAAAAAAATAATTGTTTTAGAAAAAATATTGTAAAATGATGAGCAACATGTTAAATGGAATGGATATCTAGAAGACAGCAATAATTATTCTAGACAGCCCTGGCAATGGAATATTTTATTTTCTAAAATAAGCTAACATTTACAGAGATCTGGGCTATTAAGGATGACTTGTACATATTTTTACACTTTTAAATCTTGGTATCAGCTCAAAATATCTCAAACTATCTGGTGTAGGGCCTGTTGCATTATTTCTAGACTTTTACACCTTAGTTTCAGGTTGATGCAACTCACCAAAGTACCAGCTGTAACTGAATTTGAGAAGATAAACAGAGTTATTTTAAGGTTGCTTCTGTGGTATGACTATCAGACACCTCAACACTCAGCCTGTTTGCAGAGTGAGGGCTTGTAACACACTGCTGCTTGAGGTGTATCACCTTATTATGAAGGCATTATTCAAGAGATGAACAGCAAATGTAAGGTAGTAAGGCACAAACAATACAGCAGCCATGCTTCTGTGCCGGCCTGGTAGCTGAAAAGCAGAAGTACAGTTATTGGTTACAAATGGGCATGCTCGGTCACACTTCTGAACTGGTGGCAAGATTCCACTCATCTGGTGTCTGAGTGTAAATAATAGCATACCTTAGAACACAGCATTGCAAAAGAATGTTGAGTTGGCAGATGTTCACCCAATGCTTATGAGCAAAGGTCACCTGTTGCTATTAACAGTAGCTCAGACCATAAGCAGATATGGTTAAACGTCATCACATTTTTGAAGGAAAAGGTTGCCTACAAGTTACTGTATACAAACACCCATGGGGAGCCTCACCTTTTGGTAAACAGCTTACTATGTCTTTGAAAGCCATCAATGCAGAAGATATTTAAAAGTAATAAAAAAATCTGAAAGGGTTATATCCCCAGTACAGAATAATGACCCCAGGGCTGGAAAATATAAACAAGTATGAACAGTTAGTAAGTAAATTCCAGCACAATTTTGTACTTCTGTCTAGATAAGGGACCAACCTTCACACACAGGATTAATTCTGAGACAGTAAACCAGGGTCATTGCCTGTTCTGTTGACAATTCAGGGGGATGTAAAGAATGAATAGCAGGTGTCTCAACAAAATGTTCCCCTTGGTATTGTAAAATACTGACCTATGTGTTACATAAGTACTAGTAGTAACCCATGAACCTATGAGTGACTTTGCAGTTAGATTACTTAAGTAAGGCAAATGCGGAGACAAATCCACATAAAGGTGCAAATGGGGTTTGCACCTCTGAAAAATATGCTTTTTGCAGCATTCAAGTACTTGGATTAGATGATTTGTTTATTGAATTAGTGGCTTCTTGTAATTGCAGCCAATATATTATTTTAAAGTTGAGGAGTCTCACTCGTACATAATAGTCTCTTATTAAACACAGCAAAGTATACATTAAGCAAGTGTGCAATGCAACACAAAAGTTTTGAATGGTAATAGTAATACAATACATGTTCATATACTCACTTGCACAGATTTAATGCTATAGTACCCATGAGAGAAACACTTGAGACTTGCACCAAGTGGCAGTCTGAGGCTCACAACGCTCTTGGAGATGTGAATCTCTATTTTTCTAGTTAGACTCAAGAGTTGCATATTTTTGGGAGCACTATATGTGCTCAAGTCTCAAGCACCCAAAAACCATTGTCTCAAAGCCAGGGACTCGAATGCCCTGTAGCTTAGGCCGACTGCTGCTTTTGTTTCAACTTGAGTAAGAGTTCAGGCATGTAACTCTGAGAAGGACTCAAAGGGGAATTTTAGGTTTAGGGAGCAGGAAGGGGCTTTTAGGGTTAGATAGTGAGAAAGGAATCTTAGGTTTATGGACTGGGAAGAGAGCTTTTGGCTTAAAGCGCATAAGGAATCTTAGGGTTATGGACTGGGAAGAGAGCTTTTGGCTTAAAGAGCAATCTGGGAATTAAGTCTAGAAAGGAGGGCTGGAGTTTAGGTTTAGGGAATGATCATAGACTACAGTTAGGGAAGGGAAGTTGAGATTTAAGGAAAGGAAGTGAAGACTCTGACTGGAAACTGGGTGAAAGTTTTATGGTTAAGTTGAGGTTATGGTAAGGCTATATAGTTGTATAAGGTCAGATGTGGGGAAGGCTACGTACAAGCAGGAGAACAGGCTAGTGGTAGTTTGAGCACTTGCTTTTCAAACAACTAGCTGACATCAGGTATGTCATGAACTTCTAGCACATACGCACCTGTAGTAGGCCCCATATTTTCTTAAATGTAGGAATGTCAAGAGATGCATATTTTATTACACTTGTGAAACTTATAACCATTCTTTTGAGTAATAATGTAGCTGTGTATCAGCTGTGTATCAGCAAAATACACCTGTTTTCACACTAACTGCTTCCCATCAAAAGTACTGCTGCTGCCTAATTGAACTGAACTCTGTTTATATTCTAAACAGCTTGGCTTAAGAGAGAAGCATTCTGTTTTGGTTTGATTTGAAACACTAACCTCCTAGGAGTATAAAATTGGACTGCTGCTGTTTCCTCACCGTTTGGGCTGCTGTTTGGATTTGGGAAATCCAGCCTTCCTGGGAGGGCCACATCAGGATCCTTGTTATTTCCTCTTTGTTTTGGATTACAGACTTGCACTTTTTTTAAACTTTAAATCAGTAGAAGTATTTTTATTAGGACTGTAAAGGAAAGAAAATACATCCAGTAACTTTAAAAAAAATGTTTGCTTGCCATCTGTAGTTCTGAATGTTTTTAGTGAATTCATGGTAGCTCCCATATTCAGGAGAAAGTTGTAGGAATAAGACTGTTTAACTTCCATGTTATTCTGTTGTTCACTTTGTGTTAAACTGTCTTCTTTAGTTCTTCCCCATGCAATCAATTACTGGCTTTTTTTATTAAACTAGTATTGTCTAATTGAAGGGTGTACCTTAATTGAGACCATGACAACAGAGTTGGTCTAGCTGAAGGCAGCATGCACAAATAATGCAGGAAAGGTGTTCTGGTCATGGAGACATATAAGTAGTCTTTCATGACAAACTATGTGTCTTGGAGGGGGGGGGGTTGCACATGAACATGTGTTCGTGAAATCTAGTTCAGTTAAGTTTCATTTTCTTTAGGTAAGACTGTACTGGAAGGCACGGGACTCAGATAGACACGGGTGAAATCCTGGGGAGCTGGTGATTATAAAACTGTTCTGTAACTGTAGAGTGTAAAGCTTATTTTAGTATAGCAGGTGTTGATCATGATGGTCATAATCTGAGGCAATAATACACATTTGCAGTATGCTGTTAAGGCCAATCTTACTTCACATACTCATTTGGTAGTCAGCAATGTGGGTCATGAGACTTTAGCCCCTGACAATCACATCTAAGATGATGTCAGCTGTATAGATTCAAATGCCATAACCCATGTCCCTGGCATAATTAATTCATATAGGTGTAGATGTATCGTAGGATGGAGTTTTACAGCCTGCAAAGCAATTTTGTCACCAAAACCTGTGCCCAGCCTTACAGGCTTACAGGCTCAAGATAAAATGTACCACAATATACATTACATGGCAGTTACTATTATTTCTTAACCAGAGTAGTTAGGAATCAGTTGAGAGGAGTTCTATAAAATGTTCCAAAATGTTAGTAACAACTGGTTAAGAGAGCTCAATTCAGAATTACTCACACATGCAGCTTAGAATAATGAATACATAACAGCCACCTTGTGCCCATTAAAGTTGTTCCCCCTGGACATTAATTGAGCCTTGCAGGGACTGTATGCATGCAGTGTCCTTGGATTATCTTACAATGTAGTTTGCATTAAAGAGACTAGAGATGAAAATTAAACACCTCAATGCAGTTTAGAAAATAAATAAATAAATAAAATTGAGAGCTTGAAGATGCAGAAGAAAATTAAGCAACAGGATAAAGCATCTGAGGAGAAAGAACATGAAACAGAATATCAGCAACAGCATGAAAGAAAAGTTCTCCATTTGCCAAGTGCGTGCAAATAACAGTTGAAAACTCAGCCATGAAATCAAAAGCCAAGTCTACATTTCTTTCTTTTTAATTTCTCTGAGTCTTTTGGGTGTCTAATACCATGACAGGAGTGGACCCCATTCCTAAGTCAAAGTATGATTAAAGTTCATGAAATTAGTATTGTTTCAAACTTTGTTAGCCAGAAGTACTCTTCGCAGCATCCGCAATGTGCCCAGTAATGCTTCCTTCTGCAGTTCGTACAGAGTTACTTGTATTGGTAATATATCTAAGTACGAGTGTAAATTCTTTTTTATAAGACCCATTGCTCCTACAACTATTACAACTGTCTGGGTATCCTTCTTCCACATTTCCCTCATTTCTTCCTGCAAATCCTGGTGTTTTATGACTTTGTGTCTCTCTGTATATAAGGCACTGTAGTCACTGGATGTAGTAATTTCAATGATCAATGCTACTTTGGTCTTCTTTTCATGGACTACTATATCTGGTTTTCTTGCATCGATTTTTTTGAACTCTTGTTAATGTGTGATCCCATGTATTATAAACTATCTTTTTGTATAATGCTTTGTGGCTCAAGTTTCTAGTGTTTTTCAGCTACTTCAATATTATAATGTTTGCACAATCCCCAAAGTAACAGTCTTGCCACATTATTATGCCTTTCAGTATACAGTCCTTCTGCCAGTAGTATATCACAACCAGCAACAAGATGTGTAACTGTTTCCAATTCTGTTTTACAAAACCTACATTTATTTATTTCTCCCACATGTTCACTGGACTTTATAAACCAACGTGAATGTAGTCTACTATCTTAGACCGCCAATATTAGCCTTTCTTTTGGTTTAAATTCCCCACTCCTTTTGAAGATGTAAAATGAGGATGATAACTTTTGATAGTTTTACAGGTACATATGAAAGTGTATGTGTCAATTAAGTATGTTTTGTGTCAGTTAAGAAATACTTTCTCTAGTATAACTTGCCAAAGGCACTGATTCGATCTAGTGGCCATTGTACTTATTATGCCATTAAATTAAGACTGCAGTCACTGGATGCACCGGATTATTTAAAGGGATCTATAGTTTCAGTTCTCTGTCTCAGATGTAGATATTGAATGTCACATAAAATATTTTCATAAAGTATGTTTTTGCTTTTGAGAGGCTTAGAAGAAATCTGAAGTTTTACAATGAGAACTGACGTTTTACTAAACGATTCTTGTAAAATGAGATTAGAGCACAACAGGGTATAAGCAGAAGAGACACATGTCTGCTTTGGCAATGTTATTGGCAAATACACTGACCAGGATCAGGACAATGACTGAGCTTTGAGGAACACCAGTAGCAAAACTCTTAGGATTTGTGTGACAGTAGTCTTTTAGAGGTTGGTGAGGTAGCCTAGAAACCAGAATAGCTGTGTGGAAGGAATTCCAAAGGCAGCTAAGGTCAAATGCTTTTGAGAAGTCTAGGAATAAAACTCCATTCAGAAGTCCCATGCTTAGCTCTTGTCAGTAATAGAGTGAGTAAGGTTCTACCATATGATATTGGCAAAACAAAAAATGCTTGACCACAGTATCAGCTAGTTACTCTGCCACGTGCTCCATTTCCCTGTCTGGCAACCTTGGGTTGAAGACATTAAAAAATGCCAGTATCTCATTTGTTTCTGACTGCTGGTACTGCATGTACTAATACATCACACAAGCAGTGCTGAGGTGCTTCAAACCTGATTGCAAAGTCAGTACTGACATCCTGAATGCTGATACTGCTGATTATGTCAACCAGGGTCTCTGCCCCCTTCGTCCCATCCAGTAACTTGGTAAGTGGGTTCAGTAAGGCAAAGTATCTGTAATTCTTAAAATTAAAACCTGGTTTTGTTTTGTGCAGAGTGATTAACATGGACATTTCTCTCCTCCAAGATACTAAATTAAAAGCTACAAGTCTGTTGCATCTGCCAAGTTCATTTAGCATTTTACCTCTCTTCTACACCTACTCACTCCCTTGTTCTTTTTCTACCTTTCTCATGGCACCTTGAATACCTCTGTGAATTCACTCTCCCTCACCCTTTCCAGTATTCCATTACATGGGTCCACAACACTCTCGATTAAAAAGTAGTTTCTGAAATTGAAGGTGTTGATGGTCCCTAAAGTCTTTCACCTGTGACCCCTCCTTCCCTTCCTAGTCCTTTCTGCTAAATGCCATTGTCTTTACCTTTTCTGCTCTTACCATCTCCTTTTTGCTAATCTCTTTGCAGTGCGCAGTCCCCAGATCCCCACCCATACACTCCTTCTTACCTCTTCTAGGTCCTGTCTTTTACTCTAACTGCTAACATCAGATTCCTATGTAGTCATGCTGCCCAGTTTTCTTTTTCCTTTTTGTGACTCTTCCTCATACCTTTGCCCATAACCATGAGTAATCCATCCCTGAACTCATTCTCAGAGCTTGTTTAGTCCCTTGTTTTGCTCCTGGTCTCCTAAATCATCTTGGCCCATCTCCTCCAATATAGCATACCCCTTCTTCAGAAACCCAGCATTACTGTCTCCCTCTTTTTATTATCACCCCCATCACCACCTCTAAATTACACAACAGTGTGATCAATGCTGACTAAAGTGGATAGGGCCACCTCCAGAATTCTGTGCTATCTGCCATGTTCATCTCTTTTTATTTCTGTCTGCTACCTAACTACTCACTTTCCCTTCTGTTTTTGTCAGTCTACCTCTCTTACGCATATTAGGATACAGTCATTTAGCTGTACCTCTCCAATCCAGTACTAAGCAGTGCTGTCCCATATTGAAGCTGTCCTTACATCTTCCATCATTCTCATAAGAATCCTAAGCATGTATGCCTTTATCCAAAGGCACATTCAGTCATTATAATCCTAAAACTTATTTTTTCTGTGTGATAGCTGCTGATTCCAGCCCCTGCCCCCCCATCTCTCTGCCACCTCCCTGGTCCTATCTACTGCCACTTCAGCCATCTTTTCTGGCAGATCACTGGTACATATATGCCTGCAACATGCATCCATCCATCGTCCTTTATGATCACATTAGTCAGATACTTCCATGTTTTACTCACTGTAAGCCCAGAGACCAGTTTTCACAATATCTGCCTTTCCTTTTTCCTTATGCTAGTCTTCTAATCTCCTTTGTAAAAGAGCATCCAATCACCACAGTCCTCTCTTCTCTCTCCCTACATTTCTCCTTGTTTGCTTCGTGCCCTTTGCTACCACTCTTCTGTCTGTAAATCTTCCACCTCCTTTCCCATAATTCTCATTCTTTCTCACTGACTATGTCAGTTGCCTTCTTTCTCACTAGCTATGCAATTGTCTTATTTCCTGTGCTGTGCGGTTTTTCATTCAGAGTATAGTTTCTGATTTATGCTAAGTCCTTCTACATTGCTTCAAAAGTGAGAACAATATAATTTGTAGCTGTATTATCTGAGCATACAGATGAACTTGACTTGAAATTGTGGAGATTTTTTTTGAAAAGTAAAAGATTGTTTCCAATTTAAAATTTAAGAAGAGTACACTTTATAGTGGAGAATGTTAGTACTTGTGCTGCTGTTAACAGTGCAGGGACAGATGCTGTCAACAATGAACTGAATTCAACTCAGACACATGAAAAAAGCATGTAAAATGGGGCAGCTTCAGAACATTTCCTGTTTTCAGTCCCTTTTACAATGTTGCTCACCAAAATGAGTCAAAAGACCATGATATGAAAAGTCATTTGGCTACCTCATGTAACATTATTGTTTATGAGACAGGGACTATAAATCGTATGGGGCAATGCATGATGTTAATGACACTGAGAACCAACTATGTGATATCATCTGTGTCACAATGTATAAGGTATCAGGTTTGCACCGATGATCATATTATCAAATTTCTGTATTTGCAGCCAGCACAATGACATAGAAGGATAACATTGTAACTATGGCCCAGATGATCTGAGTTCATTTAGTAGCTCAGGTACCAGATGGTACTGTCCAGTGAGGATGGGCATGCCCATCCTGAAGGAAGGGTGAGGTGGAGCAGGATGCACAAAGCCAGAATCCTTCAGAGGAGAGGCACCACTGCAGTGGGCATTCTGGTAGTAGCCCTCATTAATGTGCACATGAGAGCTTGTAGTCACAAGAGAAGGGCACTGCAAATCCATATGGTGATGCAGGTAGTTCATCAGGGACAGAGATAGGGATACCCGAATGCTCTCATGGCTTTCACAAACTCTCTCATGGCCAGGATGTGGGTAAACTCCCCAAAGTCTGCCTGAGTGATAGCCAGACCAGTCAAATCTCATCCTGGGAGATGTGAAGAACCACTACCTGAGTCTGATGAGAGAAGCTTACTTTTTGGTAGGTAGAGGATATTTGCATTATTTTGCAAAGTTCCAGCTACTGCACATTTTTACTGCTGCATAGAATGAGGGGGATAGTACCACTGGATTAATGATCTGGAGTGGTAGTTCCCTATTTCAAAATGGGGACAGGAGAGTGTGATTTGCGCATAGAAGAAACACACTTCTGTTCCTTTTGAGAAAGCCTTTCAGGAATAATTCTGTCAAATAGGCTGTCTTGTTGAAATTACTCCATTTCTTCTTCTGCAAAGTGGTGCAATTCAGGACTCAGTATGTGTTAGGAATGGGATGAGACGGCAGGGGAGCACATCCCCCTCCCAAAATATATTGGTTGTACAACTTTTGCACTTTTGTAGGCATCAGTTTTGACGAGTTGTGCTACTTAAAGAAATTGTTCAGTGTATTAGATCTACCATATACACATGTGCACATGCATACACACACACACACACACACACACACACACACACACACACACACACAAATCATATATTTGTTTTTGCAGTCAGGTCATGGCTAAAAAGGTCAATAGATAATAATAACACCTACCAAATTAACAAAGGGAAAAGTGAAATAAATTGTATTCATTAGCTGCAGGCAAATCACTGTCATCTGATTTCCCTAGAGGAAAAGTCTAAGGAAACAAATCTTATGGCCCTCCATACAATAAGCGGGAAGATGATCGATTTATAAGGGCTTAGCAAGATAATAAAAGTCAGTAATCCCAGGAAGCATGAGCAGAATAACTAGAATAGGAGGACAGACGATTAGGTGGAGTTTAAAAAAAGGGTTCACTAGATACTAACCTCTGGACCCCATGTTTAACTATAACAGCCATGGGGCCCACTAGAATTAATGCAGTCAGGAGAATACACACAGGAATGAATAAGTCACAACAGGGCACACAGCAGGATTACAGGAGTCATGACCCTTATTACATCTAGCATAGTCAAGATTATGGAAATAAATGGGCTCTGATCAGATGTTCTTGTTACTGGACACTGCTATAGTCTACTGAATTTCTTTTCCAGTGTGTTATGTAGGATGTGTCTTTTGAGACAATGTAGTTTCTCCCTTAAATCCTTGCTAGTCAGTCTCTGCATATTTAAGCAGTTTGGTCTGATATTTGCAGGTTCCAACAAACTGTGGGCTGCCAGCCCCCCATCTAGTTGACATGCAAGGTGCACGAGAGTGGAATGGACCCAGACAGCAGGCGTTATTGCAGCTTAGTCTGCTTGAATGAGTGGCCTTACTTCACTGCTGCACGCTAATGTATTTTTGAAGTTGGGCTTAAAGTGAGGTGTGGTTTCTGGGAACAGTCCTACCCTGGGCACAGTGGAAGGAATACACCCTCTCCAGACTCACCTATAACCCAACCAGACTCATGCGATTTTCTGTCTTGGTCATCCACCAGCTCTACCAGAAACAGACATGCAGTACACCCTGTCTCCATGTTTCTCCAAACCCTCCCCAACAGAAAGGAAAACAGTCATAAGGCCTCAACATTCCTTTACCATTTCCTGGAAGTTGCAACATGTGCCAGAGCCACTAACTGAATTCCATTTGCTTGAGTCATATTCAGGATGTTATCCATTTATGGCAAAAAGGGGCAACAATGTGAGTGTCCCATCAATTAAAATGGGTCTCAACCACAATAACTGTTAAACAAATTTAAATGTAAAGAATGTTAACAGAAATGCAATACATTGTTAGCATTTTAGTGTGTCTGGACATCTTAAAATATCACACTAGTCAAGGCCCATAGTCATTATGGTAATATAATATAACAATAAGAAATGTGAGCAATAAAATGTAAACGTTATGGCAGACTTTACTAGTGGTGGGAATATATTATTCTGGTTTCCATTGCCTTTGTATTCCAAAGCCCTACTGATACAGAATCCTGACTACATAAGTTACTATTTGAAGGGGCTTTGGATTGAGGGATATTGGAGGGATGGGTAGGATAAAGGTGGAAAAAACTGAGTAAAACTGGTGTGTTGGTCATTACTAGAACAAAGTTACCCAATATTAATCTTTTTTTTCATAATATAGAAAGTTTTTCCTTTGTAAGAGCTAGCCTGGTGCAGACATATATTCAGGCACTGTAAAGCTACATGGCCACATATTGCTGTCTTTAGACATAACCTGATGGAAGGCATTTCTTCAATGTGGTCTCCATATACCTCATGGAGTACAAACTGGGTGAGTTTAACACACAAGTGCCAGGCTCCCTGATCACTGTTTCCTACAGAAAACCACTACTACTGTGATTTTGAAGAGTGTATAACAAGGTAATTGCTGTAAAACTGGAATAAAACTCCAATATGCTGAAGAAAAAAAGCCCAATGTCAAGAAACTTCTTTATTAAAACAACAAAGCTTTTGGGTCTTCACCCTTTCTCAATGTGAATATAAAGCACATGTATTAACTCAGTTTAAATAGGAGCAAATCACATCATATGACTACAGCCAGCTCATCACATGAGTGTCATTTAAAACAACAGTCACCTATAACATATAAAAAAAATGTGTATGTATATATATATATATATATATATATATATATATATATATATATATATATATATATATATATATATATATATATATATATATATATATATATATATTATATATATCATATATATATATATATATATATATATATATCACACAAACATCAAAGTTTACTTTGTTGCAACTTAACCAGCACAGGTTTAATGGTCACAGCAGTATTAAGGCCAGGTTTAATATCAGCTCCTAGTCTCAATGTCCAGCTATATTCCTTGTTCTCTAGTAAATTATTTATATCACCCCCCCCCGATGTCTTTATCCACCATTTCTATAACCCTAAACCCAAAGATGTGGTCAGTGTTCGTACACATAATATGTCTACTCAATGCATTCCTATCATTCACTCTTCTGATGTCTGATTTGTGTTCTATGATACGTTCTTTAAGTTTCCTTGTGGTCTTGCCTTTGTAAAAAGATGGGCATTGACCACAGGTTACCAGATAGACCACATTCAGACTATTACAGTTTGCTGTCACTTTAAATATATACTTTTTGGCTGTCAGGTGATGTATAAAAAAGTCACTATCATTCCCAAAAATATCACTACAACTGCATCCCATGCAACTAAAAGTACCTACTCTCATTTCTTGACTTCTTTTGGATAGGGGTCTGAAATCCTTATAACATAATTTACTTTTTAAATTTCTATAAGAAAAAAAAATGTTTTCTCATCTAAAATAGTTTTGAGTTCAGGTGAAGCCATCAGAATCATCCAGTCTTTCTCTATGACCTTTTTAACCACTTGTGTCCCCACATTATAAGTTGTAATATATCTGACCTTGTCCTTATCGAGGACAGGTCTTCTAGGTGGACTTGTCTGATGTTGATTGATACTAAACATTGGCCTTAACGATGTAGCCCTATTACCTTTTACTTCCTTACTAATCTGCATAATTTGCCCTTCATTTTACCCACTATCCAAAAAATCTAACTTCATATCTTCCAGCTGTTCAAGAAATACATGCTCCTCTGTATTTAACCTACTAGCTCTACCAAATTGTGTCCTAATTATTCCATTAAATACATGGGGGGCATGCATGCTGTGTCTGTCTATGTACCTCCTGGCATGTACTTCCTTTTTATGTATACTGGTCTCTATGTTGCCTTCTTTTACCACTAGACAAACATCTAGGAATACAATATTACTCCTGGAAGATTCTGCTTTAAATCTTAAAAAAATCTGTTGTATCATTTAGATAGTCCCCCGTCAATTGTAAATAGGGTTCACTGTTAAACAAAAATGCATTCTTAGTCCAAATCAAATCAAGAAGCAAACATATATTTTCTATACCTCTAGAGGGCATAACCTGCTTATTATTCAAAAAGTCCCTTATAGCATCAATGCCATATTCATTAGGAATCACAGTGAAGAGTGACATTCTATCTAAAGTTACAAACAGGTATTTACCCGCTATTAGATCTGCACAATCTATAGTGTTAAACCATACCCGCAATCTTTTAATAAAATCTGTAGTATCTTCAAGTATACATGTGCAGTCTATCAAAAAATGGCCCAGTTTTTTTCTGCAGATATATTGAAATGGGTTCTGTCACCCACCCTTTGCCAGATACTATTGGCCTCATAGGTGGATTGGTGAGCGACTTATGTACCTTTGGTAGGCCATAAAACTGTGGTATTTTAGGACGGCACCATAAAGTAATTAAGCAGGTCTATATCTATATCACCACTAAGTTGTAAATCATAGACAGCCATGTTGACATCAGTAATACATTTTTTAACATCTAAAAACGTTATCTTTTTTAAAGTATTTACATCTCCTAGTAGCATTTTAAATAGTGCACCAACACTGATTGCTTTGTCTTTAGATCTCTCGGCTTTTCAGGTTGATTATATATAATTCATCTTGTTGAGGTAACTAGCCATCCACATGGGAGAGACAAGCAGGCTTGCCCCCTGCAAAAAGATGTTTGCATCTATTTTTTTTCCACTAGATTGAATTCTTGACCAGTTGTGTTAAATAAGTTGATTTCATACATAGCTCTAACTCGAAAGGTCATAGTGGAAGCTTTCAGTGTTTGTGTCGAATTCTCCCTACTTATAAAATGTTATCAGTGAAAGCATTTGTATGTATATATATATATATATATATATATATATATATATATATACATACATATATATATATATATATATATATATATATATATATATATATATGGGATTGGTACTGATCCCCGAAGGAACTTTTCACCGAAGCACAAACAGCCGGGCATACTTCCGCAAAAATGCAGCTAGAGGGAGTCATGGGAGATTTACTGTTTTTTGGGAGTTTTTTTTTAACGCACTTTAACGAAAGCGCTTTTTCTGTGAAAGCACTTTCGTTAAAGTGTGTTAGGTGATTGTGGATTCGGACTATTGAACTTTTGTTCAATAGTCCTAGATCCATATATATATATATATATATATATATATATATATATATATATATGTGTGTATATATATATATATATATATATATATATATATATATATATATATATGGATCTACATTAGAACGAAAGCTCGGAAGATAGACAATGACATCACCGATGCCAAAAGACCGACGGAGCAGATAACCAACAGCTCGGAATCCCGACAGTGAAAACACTGACATGGGAAACGTGTGAGCGCAACTAGGTAAGTGTGCGATAGTGATGGATTTTGGGTTAGGGTGCGTGTAAGGTGTGTGTGCGATAGTGAAGGATTTAGGGTTAGGGTGTGTGTAAGGTAAGTGTGCGATAGTGAGGGACTTGAGGGTTAGGGGCAGATTAAGTGAGTTAGGGTGTGGGTAAGGTAAGTGTGCGATAGTGATGGACCTTAGGGTTAGGGTTTGGGTTAAGTTAGTGCATAGATAGTTGTGTGTAAGGTGTAGTGTAGGTTTTTAGGTTGTTGGTGTGCTTGTGTTTTGTGTGTGTTGTGTGGAACAGAGAACGTTTTGTTTTGTTAACTGTCGGTATTGTGGTTTGTCGGGCATGTGAACTTTCGTGTTTTTGCGGTTTCATTCTTGTGGTGTCGGTGTTGTGGGTGTCGGTGTTGTGGATATAGATATATATATATATATATATGGGTCTACTACCAGAGATCGTAATTACACTATTTTGAAATCCAGTATTAGATGCCCACTAATGCGAAAGTGCACTTCACCGAAAGTGCACTTTCGCAAACACCACTGGAACGAACGGGCAATGTCCTCCACTGTTGTGCAGCAGTCATGGACCTTAGGGTTAGGGCTTGGCTTAAGGATACTGGGCCCCTAAGGTCTATAACTGTTCGCTCAAGTGGTGTTCGCAAAAGTGCACTTTCGGTGAAGTGCACTTTCGCGTTAGTGGGCATCTACTACTGGATTTCGAAATAGTGTAATTTGGATCTCCGGTAGTAGACCCATAGATATATATATATATATATATATATATATATATATATATATATATACACATACACACACATATGTATATATATATATATATATATATATATATATATATATAGATAGATAGATATGTCTTGTTTTCTCGTTTATAGTCATTTCACTTTTAGTACTGTTCATTTTTTTTGTAAAGAACTTTAAGAAAAATTGTATTTTATGAATTCAAACCCCCGACTGCACAAGTACATTCAGTTCTGATTGGGAAGGGTGAATGAGCGAGCTTCATTTCAAAAAGGAATGCAAATCTAAAAGGATGACAGTACTTGACTTCACTAAGAGGCCCAGAATGAATGCTATTAAAGTTAGCCTTGGAGGCACAGGTTTATGGCAGTCTAGTATCTAATTCCCTGTACAGAAAATATTTTTTAACTTCAGTCATTTCACATTAATTTACATACATTGTCTTTTCTATGGATAATTTACAAACATGATGCAGAAGGAGCAGTTTGTGGAAAATAGCATCTTAATTGTATCAGCAACCGATTAATGCGAGAATAGCTCATCACCTTTTGACCTTTTGTAGGAATTGTGATATATTCACATAAACATGAGTGCAGATAAGGATTTTTGCACCAGTAACGGCCTGCTCATATGTGAAACCCAAGGGACATACAGGATAAGTGGGCATTTATATGTCTGATTCATAACAAAATAAAAAAAGCTGTGTCTATATAGAAGTTCTAAACTTTTTACAAGTTTCATACTTTTGTGAAGTATTTTAGTTCAAGAAGCATGATAAGCCTAGAACAATGTAATATTGGTGATAAGGGAAATACTGGACCCCCCTGGAGCTGTGCACAGCTGTCAGAATGCTATGTCAGCTGCATAGTTTGACAGTTGCTACATTATTCTGATAGCATCAGAAAAATGGAGATGTGATGGGCTTCCTAGCAACTGTCAACATGTGGTCTGTTTGAGAGAAGCCACTTTGCTTGGCTTTTAAGGAGGAGAGGCTGAAACCCCCTTCAGTCCCCCACACTATCATTAAAAAAAATAAGTGCAGGTAGGTGGCAGCTCTATCCAGGTTAACAAATGTACATATAAATAGATATAATAATCCGTTTATCTGTCCTGCCTGTCTTTAAAGAAAATGCTAGACAACAGTGGAAAAAGGAAAAAAAAATCAGACTGAGGTGGTTATCAACTAACAAACAATTCTGTCTACTTACATAGCATCATCACTTTTATGGATTACAAGTTATGCAAGGTCCCATGTTCTTCATTTATTTTAGCCTGAATATGTACATGGGATTTCATTTACACAAGTTTATTAGTTGTGTATACCTAGACTACATTAAGTGAAATTGTGCAAAACATTCACATTTTGTTGTTACAGTTTAGTGAATTCATGAAGGACTGTTACTAAACATGGTTTTCCTAGTGCACTTTACTTTCCATATTCAAAAGATCCATTTATTAGATCTTATTTTGACTGTGTGCATTTATTATATGGTCAAATTTCAAATCAAGTACAAAAAAATTCAGAACAACCAGTTTACACAAGTTATGTTAATATTATTATTATTATCCTTATTATTATTATTATTACAGCTTATCCATTATAAAACAGAAGCACACAGGTGTGGAATATAACAAGTGGCAGGGGAATGTATGCCACACTCTTTGATCAGTTTCCTTGCCTATTATAATACAAGTCAAAGGTATTTGAATCTTGGCTGCCCAAAATCAGTTTTCAGTGAAGTCATTGTTATCGCAGTAGAAAAAAAAAACAGCTGAAAGTGAATTAAAAAGAAAGCTACTAAAATAGCCTATTTCATACTGCAGAAAATTATTCTTGGGGTTATGTTTTCATAAGCCTATAGCCCTCCTTTGCGAGTGGAGACCCTAGCCTATGCCTTATGTTCCAACATATCTGAGCAGGGCCATTATGCAATCAGAGCACTGCAAACTGCACCTTCATTCCTCATTACTTATCATTGGAGACCTCGTTTGATTTCTAGCTTCTTCTCTCCACTTTAGACCCTTTAGCACTATTATTCACTATTATTCACTATTATTCACTTTTGCCTGTGCCATTCATTGGCAGACCTTTTTAGGTAATGCCAGCCTGATAAACCTGCCAACATAAGGGAACAAGCAAAGGGAGTTACTGATTAATGCTATGAGCCTAAACAAGAAACTCCACTCCGTACCAGTCCTTCTCAACCTGGATAAAACTGACATCTGTGTAGTGACTGAGACATGGTTTTAAAAAGCAGAGAGGCCTCCAGCCATACAGGGCTATAATGCCTTCCACACATTTAGACTGGTTACTGCGCAGGAAGGGGAAAAAAGGTGGATGTTTCTTAATCTTCATCCAAAAGAGATTCTCATCATTGCTGGTAAAGCAGCATGATGCATTAGAAGTACTTCATGTCCAAATAACCATCAGAAAAGCCCCGTACTATACATTATCTAGTTATAGAACTCCCTCTATGACACATGAAAGCCACAACACCTATCTATAGGATCTAGAATCTCTCAGTATTAAACCCAGTACAGTTTTCCTAAGTGATCTAAACTCTCCAACTCTAGACTGGGAAAAGTACACCACCTGTAGTGCACAAGACAGACATTCCTAGACGTTGTCAATACAAATGGCCTGGAACAATTAGTCAGAGTACCCATAAGAGGGAATAACATCTTGGATGTGGTCCTTACTAATATGAGGGCATCTTTCATTGTCCCTTGCATATCTTCATCACTTGCTAGTTCTGACCATAAAGCAGTCTCCTTAGAAATAAAATTGAAACTAGAGATCCCTTTCATACAAGGCACTTTCAGAAATTTCTTCTAAAGAAGCTACATACTCCTAAGTGCTACACTCGCAATCTTCAAATTCCCACCAAACTCAGTTAATTCCACTGAATGTGTGGAAGTGCACACCATCACACTATACCCATAGGAAAACAGCTACATAGATGTAGCCGCACCTTATAAGACAAATGCAGGGCAAACCCTGGAAGTAAACCCAGATGATGGAACCATGACATCAACAAGCTTTACAATAAAAGGAAAATAATTTTAACCAAAAGCAAGAAGAATAACTCCCAGAATGTTAGAGACCTTGTCATTAAAATAAAAAAAAAATATCTCAGGAGCTTAATAAAGTCCTCCAAAGCCAAGTTTGAGGCTAAAATAGCTACCCAAGCCAAAGACCGTCACACAAGATTTTTTAGTTATGTTTGTACTCTCAAAAGCACAATACAGCAATGCATTCAATTGATTGTGAATGATGCTACCTACACTGAGGCTGTAGATGTAGTGAACCTATTGCCAAATAAATTTTGCTCTACCTTTGCCCCTCTTTGCCTTCCATCTGTCCCTCAAGATATACCTGAAACTGGCTCATCTCTAGCTATCACACAAGATCATTTCCTAAACGTGTCATCACAAGCTAAGAATACTGCATCATTGGCTCCTGACATGGATGTATATTAAGTAGCATCAGGCACAATTTAACCATATCAATAACACTATTCAATCTCTGCTTCCATTCAGGTTTTGTAGCAAGTAAATGAAGAATGGCTACAGTCATTTCCCTACATAAGGGAGGTCCGTTTACAGACCCAGGCAATTACAGACACATAAGTCTGACCAGCCACATATGAAAACCCATGGAGAAATTTATCATGGCACTATTGAGTCAAGATATAGGGAACCTCCAAACACTGGAACCAGCTCAGTTTGGATTTGTCAAGGATAGATCATGCTTACTCAATCCTGTGGACTTTTTTGAAAAGGTCTCCAAAGTGATGGATGAAGGCAAAATAGTACACACTGAATATCTTGACCTGAACGAGGCGTTTGATATAATTCCCCAGTATGGCTTGGCTGAAAAGCTAAATAAACTGAGAATAAACCCCTTTATCACCCACTATATTGCCATATGGCTCACAAATAGGAATCAGGAAATAAAAACAGGGGAAGTGACCTCCACAAAGAGATCATTTACTTGTGGAGTCCCCCTGGGGTTCTGTGCTGGAACCTGTTCTGTTGGGCATCTACTTTTCTGAAGTAAAAGCCCATATCAAAGGGCTTTGGTTGACTAAGTTTGCAGATGACGACAAGCTAGAGGCAGTCATTCAATTCCCAAATGACTTAGCCATCCTGCTAGAAGGTTAGTTCCAAATTATGGACTGAAACTAAACGCCAAAAAATAAATGCATTATTTAATCTCTGGTAAGTCATCAGCCCTAGGGAACTACCACATGGATAATGTGACCCTTACAGTTGACCCAGTTGTTCGTGATTTGGGAACTTATGTGGACACTGATCTTACTTTTGACCAACATGTGCCCATTGTTGTAAAAAAGTCATTCTATATTGTACAGATTATAAACAAAGGTGTTGTGTCTAGATCTAGAGATATCATTTTCCTTCATTACTCAGGTGTGTTGTTAGGCCAACCATTCAGAATAATGTATCTGTCCATACTCATGCAAACGGAATGCCTACAAGATACCTTACTAAAAGGATACAAGCCCTAATGTTCAGATTCATGCAAATGGAATGCCTGCAAGATACCTTACTAAAAGGATACAAGCCCTAAACAATATGCCCTACATGGACCGACTCAAACTCCTGCCACTATACTCTGTATCCTACAGACTGCTAAGAGGTGACCTGTGTCTGGCATACAGGACATCCTCTGACCAAACACTGATGGATTTACTGCACATCAGCAAGTCAAATGGCATTGGAAATCCTTGTTCTAGGTATCTAAACTTTTTCTACAACACCAACAGATCAGTTTAGGAGGACAAGTTTATCTCACAGAGGATATCGCTGCTATTAAACAGACTCCTCATCCACATAAAAGAAAGTTCATCCCTGTCCATATTCAAGTGCAACTTAGATCTATGGATGGGAAACACACACTTTACCCCAAGAATGCCCCCGTACTAATAATGGACAGAGGCAGCTCTGAAATGCTTTATCCCATGCATGGTCCCCTTAAATTATCTATGTTATGATCCAATTATTCTTATTAGGGGTAATATATATTTATTGACCATGAGATCATTATGGCCAATATGTAACCTAATGGGATAGATTAATTTGAGAACAAAAAGGGAAATAGGTGAGGCTTAAAATGTTCAACAGGGGCAGTTAGCCTACTACTTACCTATGAACCTATGAACCCTACTACTGATTTTATTTGGCTTGCTCCAGAGTGAGGCAGTGCTATTTCTGCATTTCTGGTGAAATTTCTGCTGTGCAGTTTTATAGTATACAACCTGCATCTAAGGTATATTTCTTTTGACAAGTACTGTAACTTTCTGTTCTAACTTAATTAAACTTTCAAAGATCTACTTCAATATACCATGCAAAAAACAAATACTGAGAGCTGATAAAACCCACCCACATCCTGTTACATCCATACTTATCAGAAAAGTTGCTGACCTACAAAATAACCCCCCATAACATAAATTGCCCTCTATCAGTTCTATATTTGTTAGAATTTTCTCCCCACGTTTGACCTCAGAACCCTGAAAGAAAGTCATTGCATTCATCCACCTCCCTCTCAGTGTAAAACAGCTTCCTTACAATGTTTCTGAATTTACTGCATTTCCAGATTAGGTTGCCTTGATCTTACATACATTTTTTTAAATGTATCACCTTTTGGGATTCTGGTTATTCCATAATTGTATTTAAAATTAGCTCTTTTTCCATTATTTCCTCAGGATCTTGTATATCACATCTGTTTTCCAGGGCAAAGATGCCGAGGTCCTTCAATCATCATCGCTCATACGGGATCCGGGCATAGAGCTACCTCACATTTAAGGAAAATCTCCAAAATGTTTTTCTTCAACTCTTTACAGGGATTAATAAAAAAAAGTTAATATATTGCTGCAGTGCAGGAAATGTCAGCAAACCTTATGAAATATAAAAACAAAATGTGATTCCCAAAATGGCATATTCTAACTCCAAAAGCTTTTTCTTTCAAAAGACGATGCAAAAGAAGCAAATTGTGGTCAAATAAAGCACTTTATTACAAAACAATATGGTGTACTTTTTACAAGTAAACTCTTCATCAGTTAATAGTTGAATTTCTAGGCTTCTAAGTGGAGGTTGTTTAAACTAATCACGGAATAAGTTTGCAATTGAAAAGAAAAGAAATGGAGAGACACTTAAAAACACAACATCTGTTCATTCATTAGCACTGCGCAATACACAGACGGCAAAATAAAATAAAATATGTAAGCAATCCTTTTAAAACACTAAAAGCTGTAACAGGAAATATGATTAGCATTTTCCTTTTTAAGTACTTATAGGGACTTATGTAAAACTGAAGCACTGATTAAGATTCATTTTTCTAGGTACTAGTGGAGACTGTTTCACCTGAAATATTTCAATTTTGCAGCTTATTTTACCTAATGCATGGAATTCTACTACACTGTGATATTTCTTGCTGAGCCATTGTATGTTTTCAGTGGGGGTACCTCCTGCAGTCTAAGCTATAAATAAATGTCAGTGAATTAGAGCACCGCCACAAGAAAAAAAAAAAAAACTTCCTGTCCCTTAATTTCTCTTTATTCAGACTTTCCCCAACACCTAATTAACCTCAGACAGCCAGGACCATCAAGATTTCATTAATGTCTATTAGTCCTCACGAAAGTCTAAAAACAGTGTTTTGGCCTCTTTCATAGGGAAGCCACATATTTGTTTATTTGTATATTTATTTATTTATTAGTTAATTAATTAAGTAAGTAAGTAAGTAATATAAACCCTAAATATTCCTATCCCATTTCAGGGAGATACATGCAATGAGCTCAAATGGCATACTGACATGCTGTTTTTTTGTCATAATTTATGACTTGCCATCCTCTATCACGACTACAGACCACCAGGATCATTCACTACTGTGCCCCTTCACCTCCACTAGGGGATGGTAAGGAACATATTCAGGAATATTTCCCACATACCCTAAAGGAAAAGTGAAGGCCATTAGCTGTTACATTCTCTCCAAAATATTCTTCCAGCAAACAAGGGTGTACTCAAATCTGGGTTATTGATAACACATGCAAACTCCCTGCCCTGCCTCATCATCCACAGTCTTGTAACTGCACAATTCTGATAGCTTTGAGTTCATTTTATCCTATAGTCAAAGGCTGTGTAAACTCAGAATTAGAATTTTAGTTTAATGGGGTAATGAGTGCTACTCAACCTGGTAGAAATGCTTTCCTTTCATGTATCTGCGTTCTCAGCTTAGCAGTTCATGCTACCCTTCCTGGATTTTTGTGTCCAAAATCCATTCTATACCATTTCTGCACAATTAAACATAGCTGGTACAGTACCACATTCAGCCAAATAACAACAAAGAATCACCAGAGACTGCTAATGCTCCTGCAGCTGGAGGTTGGTTAATGAAACAAGGACCTTTACAAGAGCTGTTGTATGGAAATCTTAAGAGAGGAGCCAAAGACTCATCAAATGATGGTACCAGCTTCATTAAACCTCAGCAGGGTAGTACGACAGATAGTGCCAACTATTAGCTATTGCCAGTACAGCTTCCTTTAATTTTGAACCTTATTTCTACCTCCACCTAACCTTTACCCATCAAGCCACTAGCTCCTATCAGCCTCTTTATTCTTTCCAATCCCAGTATCCTAGGACACCAGGGGAAGCTGTCATCCACCACTAGATAGAAAATATGTTTGCATGCTTCTACTGCCATCCATTTCCTGAAAGATACCTCACAATGCCCATTTTACTAGACCAAGCACAAGTATATACTTCTGCACATCACTGACTAGCAGTTAGACAGCTCTGCACTTCTCAGTAGGCTCAGCCTTCCTGAGTGCACAGTTGTAGATATGCATTAATTGGTCCTCCACCAGATGAGCTCTGGGAGGAGTGTGCCAGCATTGGTCCCTCCTTCCCATCCATCTACAGGTGCCTTTCCCTTTTTACAGGCCACACATCTGAGGGTCATCAGACAGGTGGATCCTCTTTCATTAGTTTTGAACATGACAGGAGAAGTTTTATGCAGTACTTTGAGAAGTATCAAGGCTGCCCCATTAACGATGTATGGGCTGATATGGAGGTTCAACAACATGCTTAAAAATTTCAAGTTGTCTGGAATTCAGTAGAATTTAACTGGCATTATGCATATTTTCACCATCTTTATCCCATCATCATGTTTATTAATTACAGTTAAAAGGACCTTCTTTATAACATACCACCTTGTCATCAGCCCTTTTTTACATGAGCCCAGATAAGAAGACAAAACCTACAATGTTCTATTTTTTGTGCATGTTAAAAAAACAGATTTCTGAAGTCATATGGTTTTCCTATTGTTCTGAAAGTCTGTGCATCTCCTGACAGGAAGATTGTGTAAGGGTGGGTGTGGGGCAGGATTCAGTGACAGAATCGCCCACCAAATACCAGAGCTGACCTTATGAAGCATGATGCATTCCTCCTGCCAGGGCTGTGTGCAACATAACAATGTCCTTGTGATGCTGTTGTTCCTGTGATTGTTTTCCCCCTTTGCTCGTACCGCCCTCTGTCACAAGACTGTCAGCCTGTTAAATCCTGCAAGGTGGCAGCAATTCATGCCTCCTCCTCCATGAAATTAGAAACATGTTTTCTCTGTCTGTCTGTTAAAAAAAAACTTGGGTTCCCCTGGGTATGTTGTGAAATACCACTGAGAGAAAACAGCAGCCACTGGTGAGACAAACCTCAATTCTGCTCTGTCCTTTTGTTCTACATAGTATGAGTACTGGAAATTCCACATAATTTAACGTTTTGAAAAGCTCTGTCAAAGTTATCCTTAAAATGCTGTTATACTTAACAGATACTGTTTTGGACTTTGAGACACTTCGTTACAAAAACAAGTGTCATCTCTCACTTCCCACCCACATGCAATTGTCCATAATAAGAACAGAAATGAAATGTTACAAGGGAGGAGCTGGAAACTCATTCTAACCGAAGCCCACATACAGTAAGAAATCCAAGTCCCTTGTTTATGTTATTGAGCAAAACGAGTATAACCACCATTTCATTTTTACTGAACTATTACTTCTCTTATTTATCTTCTGTAAAGTTATGCGTTATCTACCCAAACCAGGAATTAAATGTAAATGAACAATGCACACTGAATTTTTTTGATGAAAAAGATAGATGTAACTATATTGTATGCTTTGTATTAGTGGAGTTTAAACTAAAACACCCTACCCTTGGCAATGTATGCCCATCATATAGCTGATGGGATTACACAGTGTAGTCTATTTTGCCATAGTTCCACCACTGGCAAGTGTAGTCTGTTACAAGTGCTGCATTAGTCTCATTTATTGTCCCAGTATGGTCTGGTAAATGGCACTCTGGTAATAATGCAGAACAATTATGGAATACATTGCTGATCTGACTTCACTAATAAACTAATGAGGGGTGCAAATCAGAAGGCTACAGGTGTCCCTGTGATAGCAGTAACTGCACCCAAACCTCCGTCCCTGGGTTTATTCATTTTGTCAGCTTGCTCTAAGCCCCATTATGACAAGTTTTATTTGTCCTTGCAGTCAGTCAGTCAGTCCGTATAAATGAACACAATGCATTCCTACAGCCTTTGGTTGGCAACCATTGTTGTGCAATAATTGCATTCATGCCTTTTTCATCCATGGACTAAAACACATTCAGCAGCAAAAGAGGTCTGAGGTGAAGCTAAGGCCAACACCCCACATTCTGCAACATCCAGATAAATATCAGTTTACTTGACTATTATTATTCTTATAGATCCACTTCTCAACTTTCAAAATTCAGAAGCTCAGAAGGGCAGAAACCCTAGACTTATGTGAACAGCACTGAAAATACCTTTTTGATAATATTCCATGGGGATTTTTTCCATTGCACCAAGAAATAAAGGGTTTTCCCCCCACTCCTTACTAATTATTTTTACATCTGAATTGCTAAAAAAACAGAGGTAATAACAACTACTTCATATATATATATATATATATATATATATATATATATATATATATATATATGTGTGTGTGTGTGTGTGTGTGTGTGTGTGTGTGTGTGTGTGTGTGTGTGTGTGTATTTTTTTACAAATATATAGATATAGATATAGATATAGATATAGATATAGATACAGATACAGATATAGATATAGATATAGATATAGATATAGATATAGATATAGATATAGATATAGATATATTTAGCATTCAGAAATTAGAGAATTGATGTCAGTTCACCCACTCTGGGAAGGGTTTTGGTATGTGATGCAGATACATCCCTGGTGATGGGGATGCGCCATAATCATAAAGGCAAACTAACTGATGCAACACTGGGTGATGCACATGACATCACTAGCTTTGCAAGTTAAGGGCATAATACAAAATGCCCCTCATGCAAGGCCAACATATGTGACACTACAGGCTGTTCGACTCCACCTCCACTGCCCAACTTCCATTAGTGTGAAACTAGCCCTGGGGGTAGTACCAGGGGCACTTAAGGAAAAATGTTAGAGCTGATGGTCAGCAGGGAGAACACAAATGGTGAGCAAAAATGAAATTAGAGAGTTGAATAGTAAAATAACTCTCATTATGTTTGCAAGACAAAGTTATATTACACATTACTAAAGGATCACCTTCAGGAAGAGCAACCATGTAGAAGCTGTGCTTTATTTGTACAACTGAAACAGATGGGTATGGGAAGACAAGTTAAACGGATTGCCTGTTGCTCAGAGATCACACAGATACTTGAACATTTGGCTTGCTTTATTTGAACCTTTTCTAAAGACTCATAGTCAGACATAGAACTGCCGAAGCAATGAAAATGTTCAGCAAACTACTCATCCACAAAGAAATAATAGCAACCATATAACTTACTGTTTCTTATAAGGTTCCAGCCCAAGATGATACACTGTGCAATCTATATTACCATTACACTTCCATTACCTGAAGCCAGCACTAATCCAGTCATTCTGTTTAGCTTTATTATTGTATTCCATGCAAAAAAATAGCACTTTGGTTCTTGATGCTTTATTTTTGTAAAATAAAATTCCTTGTCTGTTTTGATAACCTTTAAGTCTGTCTTCATTGAGGTTCATGGTTTTGATATGTTGCTTATGATTAATGTCCCACTTATGTATACCATTCAAGAAAAAGGCTTTAACTAACTCTCTCTGACTCCCTCCCCCTCCTTGCTTTCCTCCTAGGCTTCCTGAATGTATTTGTCCAGTGATTGAACTGGTCATTTGTCCTTCTGACCCTGACTTATCCTGTCATCATGAGCTGTGTTGCCTCTAACATCTCCTTGGTCTTATCTTCTATTTGCAATCATTTGTATTTCAGCTAATCCTACTGGGCTGAGGCCTTTGACATAGGACACTCTTTGATAACAACTCTTGTGTTGGACTTACTGATCAGTGGCAGGATCCTGCCAGTGAATTTCATAGATGCACTAATGGTATCTTATTTCAACTGTTCCTGCCGAGTCTTATATGTAGCATGCTTTGCTGTCGAACCTGATAAATTACTTTGATTGTTTTGGTTACTGAAAGCATCATACTCCACAATGGAATGTTTTAAGAACATGTATAGTGCTAATAATACTGTAACTGCACTGAAAGAAAATGTTCTCAAAAACAGATCATGTAAACTGAAAGCACTTTTTCCCAATCAGCACAACATTCCTATTGAATAAGAATGAAGCATCCACTATAGTGCCAAGATCTTTATTAAGAGTGGCTTTACTAAAAACATGACCATTTATGGCATTTGCATACTGACTGTTTAATCCAAAAGTGAAGATAGCACATTTGCTATTGCTGAATGATATATTATACTTTTTGGCCTACATTTTTCATCAGATTCTTGACAAAGACACACTCAGATTATTAGACAGCCATGTCACATGAACCTTGCAAAGCGGATATAAAGTAATTAAACAGGACAAGACCCAAAACTAAATATAGTTTGGAAACTATAGTGCGCTTAAAAACAAATTCTAAAAATGGCTCTTAAAACATATATAAAACTATATAAAACAAAAACAGAAAATCTGTTCAGGTATAAATAAATCAGTTTTATTCACTATTTCAAAAAAAAAAATAGCCTGAATTAGCATCTTTATTTTACTAATTTGCAAATAATGTCTAATACCAATGGAAATTATTATTTTTTTAATCAACACTGTAAGGCTGAAACTGGGCCCATATTGCTCAAAGATATGCTGCTCGATTTCACTCTCTTTTTGACATTTCATAATTCAAATACATCAGACGTGATCTTACTTACAAGGTCATATCCCCTTATCTGTAAACTTTATATTCCTAGATCTGGTAGTGTTTTTTTTTTCCATGTTCTGTTTTTTAGCTTTCTATTAAGCACCAAGCTAAAT